>NC_056463.1:1108336-1135836 GCF_008729295.1 Plectropomus leopardus
TTATGGGCAAACTGACATGCTGTGAAATAATTGAAGGTCCTATATTTGGATGAAATTTGCACAAATCTTCAGTTCGGGACACAAACTCACCAAAGTGGATTTAGCGCTTGTGTTATTTTCACTTTTAAAGCGTTAAACTGTGCGCTGCGCTGCGCTTCACGGGCTCACCACAACAGCAAATATTTACCATTTTAAAGCGCAGATTTACATAAAGATCATAAAACCGAGACGGGCTTTTACATGTAGGCTTGTGCAGTGAAATGTGTGTACATACGTGCATTAAAATCGAGATTTTTGGGGACATTTAGGCTTTCTGTAAAGTTGTTGGTCGTCAGAGTGAAATTTGGTGATTTTGAGGTTTAACGCGGCGCACACAGACAGACATCCTGTCTCTGAAGAGGACAGCAATGGCGCTAAATGTGTCTCTCACCGACAACATTACAAACAATACAAAGAGCTCAAAACCAGCAACGATGTCCAGAAGTGGGAAACGTGTCCCCCTCACCTGTTGGTCGCATTCAGGACAAGATTTCGTGGCCATTTTGACTTTCTTTGTTTTATTCGCCGACATATCCGTTTCCTGCGGCGACTCGCCGAAAGCTGAGCGGAGCTTAAAACTCGAGTCCCGGACTCATGGACGGCTGTAGACCCGATCCAGAGACACGAACACCGGCGGCCCGGAGACACAGAGCGGTGAGAGGGGACAACACACCGTTTAGCAACACACACACACACGCACACACACACTCTCTGTCACACACACATACACACACAGACGTTACAGTCCAGTGATAGAGCTAAAACCGCGAGCATGCGCAGACAGACTCCTGCTGCTGCTGCCGCGGTGCGTTCAGGCTCCCGCAGAAAAAGAGTAAATATCAGACTTCACAGTCTGGTTGTCAACATCAGGGGCGTAGAGCACGGAGACAAAACGTGCTTTGTTTGGGGGCCACTTTTGTTAAATGACAGGAGGCCAGGGGCCAGTCGCAGAAGCCCCATTCATTTTACTAAGATTTTAGGACATTTCTTGAATTTTAAGTAGTTTCTAGTAATTAGTAGTAGTAGTTTTTTGTTTTTGTGTTTTTGTTTGTTTGTTTGTTTTTTGTTATTTTTTTTCTAGGAATTTTCGACAGTTTTAGGACTTTAGGAAATATCTAGGATTTTAAAACATTTCTAAAATTTTAAGATGTTTCTAGAATTTTTTTAAAAAAACAAAAACATTTCTTGGATTTTAGGACGTTTCAATTCATTTTAAGACAGATTTAGGACTTTAGGAAACATCCAGGAATTTAAAACATTTGTAGGATTTTAAGAAGTTTCTAGGATTTTTTAAAATTACATTTCTTAAATTCTAGGATGTTTATAGAATTTTTTGGACATTTCTTGAATTTTAGGATGTTTCTAGGATTTTAAGAAGTTTCTAGGATTTTAGGGGATATCTAGGATTTTAAGAAGTTTCCAGGATTTTAGGACATTTCTCTGATTTTACGCTGTTTATATGATTTTATAATGTTTCTAGAAAATTTGGATATTTCTAAGATTTAATGCAGTTTCTAACTTCTTAGGGCATTTATGATTTTAGAAATTTATTAACATGTTGGGACACTTTGGGACACATAGGGCGTTTATATGATTTTAGAATTTATTTTTTTTTTAGAAATTTTGGACATTTCTAGGATTTTAGGACAATTCTCAGACTTAAGGACATGCATATGATTTTAGGATATTTCTAGGATTTTGGACATTTATAGGATTTTAGGACATTAGGGACTTAGCTAGGACCTCTGTCAGGGGTGTGGGGGATCCTTCACTGACACTTTTTTTTAATTAAATAAGCTTTATTTTGATGCTAAAAGTACAAAAAAGTCCCAGTGTGACTCATTTTATTTTCATGGTGAATTTTCGCCGCTGAATGCAGCTCTCGCTCACTGGACCACTTTTGAAACATTAGTCACTTCGACACCAAAACATGAGAAAAAAGGGTCTCAGTTGAAAAATATCAACACTTTTCGTTAAGTAACTTAAGATTTATGTTGCGATAATTTAAGAAACACACGCAGAGTAAAAGTTAAGATCACACAGATTATTGTATGATATGGAAGTCCCTCAATATATCAAATTAACTCAAACAAAATGCAAACATGTATTGTTAATTTCAATTTTATTTCTGCAAATGACAATGATAATTGCTATTTAATCTGCTTTTCTTTATCTGATTTACAAGTGGGTTTACACACAGAATTAAAAGGGGAGAGGAAGTCGTCCAAACCGCCTCCGACAAATCAACAAGAACAGCGAAGAAAAGAAGAGATCAGCAGACACTGTCAGATGCTGCAGCAAACGTGTACATCATGAGGTACTCAGTATGGCAACTCGTCAACAATCCTGAGGAATAGCTGCGCCCCCCCCACCCACAATCCCAAACGACAGTGTCATCAAGCAACGGGAATTCACCGAAATCATAAAAAAATAACTGTAGTTAGTGAGGGAGCTGAAAACCAGGCCTTAAAGTACGAGCACACTAAAGCATGCAGACACACGCTGCAGGTCTGAACGTGTCCATCCGTCTGCAAACAGTCCAGAAACTAAAAAATACAGGAAATGTGGCGTCCACAGAGAGACGGAGACACGTCTGATGTTATTAAAAAGATGCTTAAAGGGACAGTTCAGATTTTTGGAAGCGTATGAGGTTCGTATGCATTTTATTTTACTTGTCTGGTGTTTTTCGAACATGATTTCAGCTGGCACACTGAAGGGAGGGAATGAATAAACGTACGTGTCGATAGAAAAACGCTGTCATACGTCGACGCGCATGAGAGCGACTTCACGTAAAATAAATTTTCTGTTACGTTACATTACCTGGAAGTTTATTCACGCACGATTACTAATAACTTTATTTGACACGACAAAATTCCACAACTTTTAGTGATTTTTTGAAACCTGGATTGGGTATTTTGAGCACTGAGCAAATTAGTTTGATATCTTTTGAAAAACAGCAATGAGCAAAATGAAAAGAAATGTCCTGCAAATTTCAGGAAATTAACAGACTGAAAATATTGAAAACTTTTATTTTCTTAATTATCAGAATTACACGTTACTGAATTATTATTATTTTAAGGATTTTTTCAGGTCATTTTGTTGTTTGTTTCGGTTTTTAATTTTTTTTGCATATATTCAGGTAATTTTCTTGCACTTTTTACTAATTTATTGCAAATTTCTTATAAGTTGCTCTTTGCCTTCTTCCAGTTTATGAAAGAAATCGAGCAGATTTGCTGAGGTTTCAAAGACTTTTCCATAACTTTCAATGCTTTTTACTTATTCAACGACTGCTCAAAGCCTGGAAAACAATTTTCCAGGTTTTCCATGAACCCTTGTTCCCCATACAACCCCACTTCAAAGAATCTAAACTATCCCTTTAAGTATGAGAAGCTCCTCTGGAAAAATAGGACAAGTCCCCCGCCTGCACGTTACTAAATGTGTGAGGTTATTTGTAATTTCGTTGCAGCCCGGCGGGGATGGCGGATGAATTAAGGTTCATGCAAAAAGCTGCACAATTATTAAATGACAAAATGTAGTTTAGTGCCGCTCCTGCGAGGCCAAAGTTTGCATAAGCTTCTGTTCGTCTGGTCTTCAGTTAGTTTGGTCCCGGCCTGTTTTCAGCCGTCCCTCAGATCAGCGCGGACTATTCGGGGGTGGAAACTAGCTCGACACGGCTGGAGCACCGCGACTCGAGGCTGTAGCTGTGTTACGCTCACGCGGGTACATTCACGTCTCGATATGGAAAGGTGTGAACAGGTGACGGCTCAGAGGAAACACCTACAACAGCTAGTCAGTCTACTATTGACAAAATGATAAAGATTAGTCAAGCAGGAAAAGGAAAAGGCGCCTACGACTCGCCACGAGTGCACGCTGAAGCTAAGTGCAGAGTTTCCGGCTTCTTAAAACATAACATGTCCGAGCTGCTGCAGAGAGCAGCTCTGCCGCCGAGGGACAGTGAGCAGGAAATGATTAAAAAAAAAAAAAAAAAAGGATAATAAAACGAGTTCTTTTAGCTCCGCTTGACATTTATTTTTATCCCCGGCCTACAGGAGAGGGTTTCGTGTGTTCTCGTGTTGTATATTCATAATACAGTGAAACATCTACGGATGGACTTCACATCCCTCCAACCTGCCGTCGTTTTAAAGGACCAGGCCCTCGTAGGCGGGGCCCTCGGACTCGGGGGACTCCCTCTGCAGGCGGAGGTGCTCCAGTGTGTTGTGGAAGTGTTTGTTGATCTGCTCCGTCTCCTCGCTCGCCTCCAGGTTGGGAAGATCTTCTCTGATCTTCTGGATCAGCTGGTTTAATACCTGGACAGTCACCTGGGCGGAGGAGGACGGACAGAGTCAGAGCGGGACACTGACACAGTTTTTATGGACGACGTTCACATCGTTCAGAGGCAAAATGACAAACCGAGCGTGTCGTAAAGCTTCTGGAAACGTGCCTTAAAACAATAAAAATGCACAAATTATATCAAAGTTTAGTGTCTCATTAAGTATCTACGGAAGCATCATAAATCAGAGAAATGTCCTAAATTTCTACAGACAGCCCACAAACAGAAATGTCCTAAAATCTAAAAAAACATCCGAAAATCTTAGAAACATCCTAAATTAGAGAAACGTCCTAAAATCAGAAAATATCCAGAAAGAGTAGAAATGTCCTAAAATCTAAGAAATGTCTCAAACTCTGAGAAAGGTCCTAAAATATTATAAAAATCCAATGATAGTAAAAAGTCCTCAATTCCAAGAAATGTCCTAAATTTCTAGAAACATCCTAAAATCAGAGAAATGTCCTAAATTTCTAGAGAAGTCCTAAAAAACTCCTACAATCTTTGAAACATCACAAAATCAGACAGATATCCAAAAATAGTAGAAACGTCCTAAAATCTTAAAAACATCTTAAAATATTAAAAAAGTTTAAAAAAAAATATAAGAAATGTCCTTAAATCTAAGAAACTTCCAAAATATTAAAATAGTCAGAAAATCCAAGAATTGTCCTAAAATCTTTAAAACGTTTTAAAATCAAAGAAAAGTCCTTAAATCCTGGAAATGTTTTAAAAATTAGAAACCTCTTAAAATTGGACAACAGTCCTGAAAGGACCTTTCAGTGTAACATGTTAAATTATTGAAAGCTGACTGTGAATTTTGGACAGTCTTTGTTTATAGTCGGTTCGGGGATAAACACAAACCAGCCCAGCTTCAGGTGAAAAAGCGAAAATGACAGTGTTGAAAGTTTGGCTTTGAACGTCTGATCATTTTCGATTCTTTTTCTCGTGCATGTGAGACCCTGAATTACACGTTAAGAAAGTTTTTGGCGATCTGGGTTCCCGGAGGATTTAACCTTGTAAATGTTTGTTATTCGAAGTGTCTCACCGCGTCGTTTTCCCTCTCGTAGAAGCAGACGTATCTGTTGAGGATTTCGATGAACAGCTGGACCTGCAGCGACGGGTCCATACACTGGTTGGCGATCTTCAGGGCTTTCTTTAGACACTCCATCACCCGCTTACCGTCACGGATCTAAAGAGGCAACATCGATTAATGATCACGCAAACTTGCTGCGTAACTGTCAGATATATTTTTAATGAAAGATGATCGTTGTTGATCGAAACATAAAACAACTAACCCTAACCCTAACCCATGTTGACGTTACATCGCAGTTAAAGCCCCAAAAACAGCAAAAAAACATATTAAAAACTAATACAAAATGAATAAAAGCACGACAAGGGCTTTTTCTAATTAACCCTTAGGGCACACTTTAATATCACACACACTTGTATCACTCTGCGCACAAAATAAGCTTTCCAAATCAAGCTTTAAAAAAATGTAGACATTAATATTATTTTCTACTTTCATTGAGTTATATTTTTAAACAAACATCAGCCAAAATCATAAATTTAAAAAATCATTTATTTTCAGAATTTTAAACTTTTAAATGCCAGATTTTTGTCACTGTGATTTTAGATGAAAAAACTCACAAAAATGAATTATTTGCAATATACTACATGCTAAGTAGATTTTTCAATAATGATCCCAGTCTGGGATATGTCAGTGTGTGAGTGTAGCTGCTGACAGTCTGGGATATGTCAGTGTGTGAGTGTAGCTGCTGACAGTCTGGGATATGTCAGTGTGTGAGTGTAGCTGCTGACAGTCTGGGATATGTCAGTGTGTGAGTGTAGCTGCTGACAGTCTGGGATATGTCAGTGTGTAGCTGCTGACAGTCTGGGATATGTCAGTGTGTGAGTGTAGCTGCTGACAGTCTGGGATATGTCAGTGTGTGAGTGTAGCTGCTGACAGTCTGGGATCTGTCAGTGTGTGAGTGTAGCTGCTGACAGTCTGGGATATGTCAGTGTGTGAGTGTAGCTGCTGACAGTCTGGGATATGTCACTGATCAGCAGCTACATTGACTGTGACAGGTCACCTAGTGGAAATAGCATGTATTTCCTCCATATGCCAAATATGGTCAAAATGACCTCATCAGGTGGAAAATAGTCAAAATGACAAATTCAGAGTCAAAAGCCCAGAATGACACCCAGAAATAATACAAGTCCTGTTTTTCTGCTCTGATGGCTGTGGGATCAAAAATGTCAGTTTGAATGGGTTTCAATGGAGCATTTTTGGACCTGAACAGTCTGAATGTAACTATTTAGTTTCCACAGTGTATTTTAGACTTATTGTAGGAGCTGAGCTGCAAATTCACTGATTACACTCAAATACACAATCTGGACATTTAGGACACATGCATCAACACACACACAATTATCAAAAAAAAGAAGAATGAGAAGCACATAAAACTTTATCAGACTTGCCTCTTCCCCATTTTTGTCGGTGCTGCGTCCGGACCAGAAGAGGTGGGCGCAGATACTGACGGCTCGGCACTGGTCGGGCTTCTTCAGCAGTTTGGAGGCGGCCAGTGCGCACTGAGTCCTCAGCGGCTCGTGGTTCTCCTCGCTGAAACATCGCATTCGCTCAAAGGTCCCGATGATCAGCGTGATGGCCGCCAGCTGCGCTTTAGAGTCGCTGATCTCGTCCTCGTACAGAGAGAACGCCTGGAATCACAGTCAGGAGAGGATTTATTGCCAAATGAGTTTTCACAGGAAAGAAATTTGCTTTGGATTACAGAAGCGGAGGATGGAGAAGCAAAGAGGGGGAGAGGAATATGAACCAGACAAAATGCTAAAACATCACATCGTTTAGGCAGCTGCAGAGAGTTTATCTTCACCCGCGTCACTTTCACACCTGTGCTCCTGTAAACTTTAGGCCACGTGTGAACGAGAACAGCCCGACTAAAATGGGGAAAATCTTCGCATTTAAAAAAAAATCTGCGTTCTTGTGATAAAATTGTGAGAATGATCGTCGTGTACACGGATCCACAAAAACAATCAAAAGGCTGCAGTGTGCACGCAGGACAGAAGTGTAACGTTGTTATGACGACAGCAAAAGGACAAACAGCAGCAAAAGTTTAAGCAGCGCTGACTGTGGCAGCGAGTCTGGAGATGAAAATGTTTATTCGTTTTAGTCACATTTTTGTCATTTTTATTCTTCTATGAAAAATCGAAACATTTTAGTCGACAAAAACTCATGACATTTTTTATGTTTTTGGTTTTGTTGGTATTTAAACTAATCCAGAAATAAGAATCACGGTGACAAGTCGTATGAAAAAATATTTAGAGACAAAGAAAAAAAAAAGGTCCAAAATTCAATTTGAAAAGCTCAAAATCTATTTAAGGCCTCAAACACCACAAATTACTAAAATGAGACGACTGGGATTAGTTTCCGCGTTCACTGTAAACTCTGACTTACTGATCTCACTTTCAGCAGAAATATAAATAATAATAAAGATAATAATAAAGCCTGAATTCTGTCTGAATCTGAAACGTGTTCGTCTGGAGGTCGAACCTCGGGTCCTAACAGAGCTGCTGTTTCGGTCTAAACTTCCGGCTGTTGATGAAAACGGCGCTGACTGTTCACATACAGCACGGCGACTCTCCTCGTGGAAAAAAAGGCTGCTGATTAATCATTTTCGGCGGTGAAATCAACACTCGTGCCGCGTAAACGGCTGCTTGTTCTGCAGCCTGTATAAACAGCGTGAGCCTGAATCCTCCACAGACTCAGAGGCAGTTTTTATTTAAAACGCCGTCACATACCTGCGACATGAACTCATAAGCTACGGTCTCGTGGTTCTCGAAGCCGATCTCGCCCGCAGCCAGCGCCCCCTGCAGGAAGAGTCGCAGAGGCAGCTCAGCGAGCTCCGCCTTGATAAGCGCGCTGATGGTCTGATGGGCGAAGGAGAAGATCTTCTGACACTTTTTCTCCCACTTGTCGTCCTGATGGGAGACGGATTTTGGTTAACAGGAAGGACAGAAGGTGAAGTAAAAGAATGTAAGATTTAGTAAAAAAGTATTTCTACACACCGCTGAGGAGTTTTCTTTGTATCTGAAGGCCAGCTGGTACGCGGCGAACACCAGAGGAGGCAGCGTGTAACGAATCCTCAGGTTTCCGCCTGCGCCGAAGTGTTTCCGAGCCGTGTTCAGAATCTGACCGCGAACCAGATCGTTAATAAACAACAGCGACGACAGCGAACACAGCCTGCTCCATCAATAACAAAGTTACAGAAATATCAAGAAAAAAAGATTCTGGTTTCAGGTCATTTCTGTAAATTAATGCACCTCACGCAAGAAACAATATATGAATACATTTTCTCTTATTTACACACGTGTCCAGGATTTTTCCTCATGTTGTTAGTGCTCATTCATTTTGGGGAGTCACCAAAGTCTTCTTATTTTTGCTTTTCTCTCAGATTAAAGAGAAAATTTTCCGAGCGGTCGAAAGTAACCAGACAAACATCTCATTTTCAGACCATTAACTGTTGTCCAACACATGAAAAAATGAGTTTTATATTTAAGAAACATTAAAAAAATGCAGAAATATCATTTATTCAAACTGAAATGTTTTAGAGTAATAATAATGACTGGATTATTACATTTCAGGGCTAAACAAATACGACTATATTCGGTGCATTGATCCCAGTTACTGTAATTTCAGTTAAGTACATTTACTCAAACTGTACTCAAGTACAAATCTGAGGGACTTTTATGTTATTTGAGTATTTTAATCAAACGCCACGTTTGACTTCTACTCCACTACACTTCAGAGGGAAATATTGTTCTTTTTACTCCACTTTTATTATTAGATAACCACTTTAAAAATTACGATTTTTACGCACAAATCAAAAGTATGAAAATATACTGAATCATTTATTCAATTAGAAAATTAACTGTCAACTATTTTAATCATTGTTTAACACATTATTAATGCAAAAAACACTTCACTGTGTTTGAGGACTTGCTGCTTTTTCTTCTGAATATTTTGATTTAATTTATTTGAACCTTTGTGCGTGTGTACTTTTACTTTTAATACTTCAATGCATTTCCCTAAAATCATATTTACTTTGTTTAAGCTTATTAAACTGAATTTCAGTTTCACTTCTTCTTTCAGCCTTTTTTTGGCGTCATGTCCTCAGTCTTTTTCACGCGTCAGAGTCTTTGCACACGGCACTGAACCTGCCCTTTTATGGTGTTTGGGGGGCGTTACCTGAGCGGACAGGTGACTTACGATCAGAGGGAGTCATCACTGAGCTCACCTGCTCAGAGCAGATTTGGGTGGTTCAGAGCGTTTGGTGAATCTGAAGTTCACTTCTCTTATATTTTCTCTTACAGGAAAATTACAGGAAAATATAGGAGAAATTTAAGAGAACGTTTCTGCACGAGGCTCAATGAACGGTGTGTAATTATAAATAAGTACTTAAGTTTTTTAAAAATACTTTAAAAAAGAAACAAAACAGCATGATTTCCAAAAATATTCTGTCATTTAAAGTAAAGCAGCAGCACGATGTCTGCAGCTCACTGACTGTTTGAATGCTGAATGAAAAACCCACCAGATACTGTTGATCCGGATCGTCAGAGTGCAGCAGATGGATGAAACGACCCACGAGGCTTTGCTCCTCAGCAAAGTCCTCCGGATCTGGATCATCGGCCGGCTGGTCTGGCTGGTCCTGGATCAGCGTGGATACTAAGTTCAAAATGGCGTCCACCTGGAGACAGCAGGGAGGAAGGAGGTTTGATTGGACGGACTGAGACGAGTCAAATATGGCGCTCAAGCAAGAGACAGACGGTCACAATTAACCCTTTAAAACCTGGATCGACATCAGGTTTCTTTTGCTGCTTTCAGATGTCTTTCTAAAGATATTTAATCCTTTGAAAACTGAGCAGTTTGGTTTGATTTGTTTACAAAAAATATTTTTAAATTTTCAGCACTTTTTAAGCTCCTTTTTTTTTTAAAACCTTTTTTTTTTTTTAAAACCTTTGTTTCACATAGTAACTTTTTAACTATTTTTTGCTAACTTTAGGGCCACGTTTTGTTAAGTTGCACGTTACATTCTCCCGATGTTTTTCAGCTAAAGTTTCAAAGGGCTGAAGTAGTATTTTCCTTTGAAGTTTGAGTACTTAATGACATTTAAAATATCAATTTCAGAGCTGAAAAGAGCTGAGGATTCAGCGGAACATAAAGAGTTAAAAAAAAAAATCTATATGTATATTATTATATTTTTGTCTCCATGTCCGAGTAAACTGTAAAATAAATTGTCTTATTTTCTTTAAAAATACAATAAAATTCGATTAAACATGACTTCTGACCATTAAAAATGAATATGTAAATATTAAATATGTCTATCATTAAAAAATTAAATGCTATTTAATACGCCTTATTGTCTTAAAAAAATAAATATTAAAAGCTATTAAATATGATTTACTATCACTAGTAAAAAAAAAAAAATATTCTATTAAATGTGACCTATCATTGAAAATAGATATTAAATATTAAATGTCTATTTAACATAAAAAAAGAAATTAAATGCTATTAAATATGACTTGTTATCACTTAGAAAAATACAATAAAATTCTATTAAAATGACTTAACATTACAATGAATAATAAATAATAAATGAATATTATATATTACATTTAATGAATATTAAATATGTCTATCATTAAAAATGCTATTTAAATGACTTTTTATTATTAAAAATTAAATAAAAATGGTGTAAGAGATTATGGCAGAGTTTCAGTGTGTAAAAATGACGGACAATGAACGCGCGTGATGAAACGCGCTGCCTCTGTGTTTCGGAGTCTGACCTGTTCCTGTGCCAGGATGGTGGTGTTGTAGTCCAGCGTGTTGCTCAGCACGTAGCAGCTCATGCTCTTGCGTGACTCGTAGTCAAAGTACTCGAATAGCGGGGGGAAGTGCTTCAGCTGCAGCACCGTCAGGATGTTGTTGTAGGTGTCCACCGGGATCTTCAGCAGCCGGGTGAGCTCCTTCGACACGGCGCTGCTGGTCGCTATGCTGGGGGAGCGAAGACGGCGGAGAGTGTGACATAAATGTGTGAAAGCGTCTGAGGCAAAGAGTGTATTAAAACACTAATTACAAACCCTTTTCTGTCTTATCTGGGATCACGTTTGTGATAAGAAGGTTTACATGGAATTGAAAATGCGGCAAAGTGGAGAGACGACTCGAAATAAACGGCTGAAACGGACAGATGGTGAAGTGAACTGCAAATCGTTTATACACTTTAACAGGAGAACTAAACTCCTGTTTGTAGATCAGAGTAGATCATGGTGCACACACTGTACATGCAGGAATATGGATTTTTAAATTTCTTTTATTTATTCATGTATTTTTAATTTTTTCATTGTTTTTTTGTTTGTTTCAGCTTAATTCTGTTTATATAATTGTATTATTATTATTATGATGAATTTCTATGCACCCTTGTTCCTGAATGGCCACTTGTATTTTTATTTTTTCTCTCTCTCTCTCTCTCTCTTTTTTTGGTTATCTGTTTGTTTGTAGCTGTCTGCATACTTTGACTGAATGATCATGGCTACGATGTGCTTTTTTTGACTGCTCATTTAATGCTCAATAAAAAAAACAAACTATAATTATTATTATTATTATTATTATTATTAGTGATTTCTTGTTTTCTATTTATATGTATGAGTCATGTGATTTAATGACCATAGGTGACACACACTGTTAAGTGAAGAAAGTTTTAAAAAATATGAATGGAAAAAAACAACAACAATCTACCGCCTCTCTCTTGACTGTCCCCTCCACATTTCTGTTTTTAGGTCCTCTCTACGGTCATGTCCTTTTTTGGGTCTCACGTTTTTTCACTGTTACCGGGACAATTCTTATTCTTTCAGTGTGTCGGGACTTCAGGGACTCACTGTTCCAGGTTGAGCTTGTTGAAGATCTCCACGGTGCTCTCCAGGACTTTGTCCACATAGTCGACTCGGTCGGGGTAACACTTCATGGCCAGGTTGATGAGAGACACCTGGAGGGACACCACGTCCTCTGACGGCATGTCCTGTCGAGACTGAAGGAGAAAGAAAAAAGTGGAGACACAATTTTCAAAAATATGTCAAAACAGGCTGCAGAAAAATCCAGTTAGGGATGCAAACTGTCAGCACTTTCCTTAATCAATTATTGTTCAAATTAACAATCAGTTAATTTAAGATTAAATTCTTAATGATTGATTACCATCCCTAAATCCAATATAAAAAGATACATACTCCTGATAGAAATAAAATGGCAGATCATTGAAAAATCACTTCAGCACTCTGTAAGGAATAAATCCCGTGTGAATGAGACTGTGAGGTTTCAGTGTGTACAGCACTGTGAAAAATACTTTCATATGCATAATGTATTGTTTATATTATCCAGTGTGTGCGTTTTGAACTGGTTCATTTAATGTTGCGTACCTGAATGACAGTGGCCACCTGCTGAGAGAAGATGTCAAACAGTTTGATCTCAGCTGGAATGCCGGGGCCGTCCTCTCGATGAGCAAACAGAGCCAGTCTGAAAAACACAACGCAGAGGAGATCTAACAGCATTCCCACTGTTCAGGTCAAAGACTCATTACAGAGGAACAGCGTTTTTCCTGCATAGAGGACGTTTGTAAATTACATGTTCACTCACTTTATTACTTTTTCATAGTATACATGGATCCTGGTCCGTTTTACGGTCCCTCCAGCTTTGCTCGGGCTGTTTTTGTGATTGCTGCGACCTGAAGTGCCGGATTTTGCGGCAGCTTTTTAAAAATTGTGATGCAAATTGCAATATTTTTAGGCCCTTTTTTTTTAAATCATGAGTTGGTTTTTTTTAAGTCAGAATTACAGGGATTACATCATGGTGTGAAGCATTATCAGAGCCAATATTGGCGTAAAAAAAAAAGTATATATATCTATATATATAGGGCTGGGCGATAAAACGATAAAATTATCAA
Organism: Plectropomus leopardus; assembly: GCF_008729295.1. NCBI lineage: Eukaryota > Metazoa > Chordata > Actinopteri > Perciformes > Serranidae > Plectropomus > Plectropomus leopardus. Next base: position 1,121,708 of record NC_056463.1, read on the forward strand.
TTGCTACATAACCTTTCCTCGATTGAAATATGAGATGTAGTCGATAGAATGTCGACAGCCCGCTCCAGCGCGTAGACATGTCCGAAAATACAACCGTTTAAATTTAAGCCAAAACAAAAAATATGACTCCCTCCTCAGTGATTAAAAAAATATTTGAAGTGTCTTTGTCATTTTGCATTAGCCCCCATTTCCTGTCACAAATAACACCACGCGCCTCTTGTGTTCTAATGCAGCACACCGACACTGACATAGCTCGACTTGAACTATAAAACCGTTAATAAATATTGGGTAAAATTCGTCTCGTGGTGTTCCCTGTCGCTGTGAGTGTGACAGGCGCAGCGGTAGTCTGATTATGAATAGAGGGACAGAGAAACTGGCTGAGCGATCAATACGCTTTATGCAGTGAAATGACTCAAAGATGCAGTCGTTGGAGAAAACTGTTGAGATAGTAACGATGCATAACCGTCGCATTTGCAAATGAAGTAATTTTAATTTTTACTTAAAAAAAAAAACAGTTATATTGTCCCCAACACGAAAACCTGCGAAGATACTGTGACTTCACAGTGAGTGGAGCCGTACCTGTCGATGAGGGCGATGATGATGTTCTTGACGTTGACGTGTTGATGGAGCTCAGCGCAGGAACGCAGGAAAGGGTTCAGGGTCTGAAGGTGGAACTCATCGGGGAAAACCTTCAAACACAAAACCATTTCATGTCAGGAGAAGAGGACTTACCTTTGATCTTTACAAGTATGTGAAAAGAAATGGAAATTTCGTAAAAGGCACTGGATAATTTATGAAATATGATATAGATAACATAAATAAATACAAATATGACTTATTGACATAATCAATATTTCATTTTTAAATGTCAGTATTTGTTACTGTCAAAACCAGTGTACTGCAACACCTCAAAAACACACGTTTTTATACAGTACTGTGAACTATACTTTCATATGCATCATGTATTGTTTATATTATAGATTTCATTTTCATTAGATTTCATTGTGCAAACCTGGAAAGCCAAACTGCATCTTTTAGCATGTTATTAACGGTTTACGTTATGACTCTAGTGCTTTATCTCTGCTTCTGTCTGCTGCTGTTTCTTGTTGCTTTGCATGTCTGCATGTTATGTTTACTTGTGTGCTGTTGCGTCATGTTGCGCGCACGGCTTATTTTTTGTAAAAATACTATGTACTGCTGCTGTGCTACAGTTTTGTATCGTAGCTGCTGCTGTCTTTATGGTGTCTTGTCTCGTTATTACGTGAATTTGATCAGTTTACAGGTTTCAAAACACACTGGCACATTTACAGAAATGTTGATTAAGGTGTTTTGTCCTAAATAAAGTAAATGAAATGTGATGACAATAAAACACATATTTTAGTTTGTATTTTATTGTATCTTTTGATTTATTTTTTTATTCTGCCTCGATCGTGTTTAATTCTACTATCAGTGCAATTATTTCTGTGTTCTCTGCTAATATTCTTCAAACAGCATTTACTCGTACTGGTTTGGCTCGTTGCTGTTGTTATTTTTGTTCTGTAATTGTTCTCTCTTTTGTTTGGCCTGTTTTATTAATGTCTGGCTCATATTTTTAAGTTCTTCTGCATGTAACCCCTTTTGCTTCTGCTTTGCTCTATCTGTCAAAGCACTTCGTAAACTCTGTTTTAACGGTGCTATATAAATAAAGTTATTAGAATAATAAAACCTTTTAGTCTACCTGAATGATGCACTCCATCAGATACTCCTGAGCCAGCGAGTCTCTGCAGTTCACAACCTGCTCCAGGACTCCAGGAAGAACGATCTGCAGAGAAATACGAACCAAAATTGTGTAACTGTGTATAAATATTGCTGCTGCGAGGATCTAATCTCATCGTGACAGTTATCAGAAACAACAGAAACACACACCTGTTTGTATTTCTCCACGTTGACGCCCTCCAGCTGGCTGAGCCGGACCAGGTTGGTTCCCACCAGGATCCTGAGCTCCTGTCGCTCCTTCTCTCTCTTCTCTCGGTCTCGGCTGTGACCTTGATGCTGCATCCGAACCCACAACTTGTTCATTTCGGCAAAGTTGAGGAGGACAAAGTCGATGGAGTCGTTGATGTCACCGGTCATCTCCTCTGTCCCCCTGCGGAGTTCAGAACGTCAGATTATTAAAAACACACGGACACTCTGCGGCACAAATGTGGGTCGACCATCTGAGGTGGCTCACTCTGCCTGCTCTCCGTCGTCCGGCAGGATGTTGCGGGTGCACTGCAGCAGGTAGTTTCTGAGGAAGAGGCCTCGGAGCGGATGCTGGACACCACGACACATCTCCACCAGGTCCTTCAGGATGTCTTTACGGGACTGCGGGAAGGAGCGGACGTACACCACGCCCACCGTGATCAGCAGGTAGCTGTGGAGAGAGGAGCACAACAAAAAGGCTTCATAAGAAATTCATAATTGCAAATTCTTTAAAGGTTTAATGGATGAGATTTTGAACATGATCAAATTTTGAACACTGATGTAGTTTTGTTTATGTGTATTTGCACACAATTAAAATTAAAAAAGTGTCACGAGAGGTCAAGAAGCCAGAGGTTTATTCAAACAGACCCGCTCAACCTGAAAACAACATAGAAAAAAAACAAGAAAAAAACGAAGACAAAAACAAAATAATCGAAAAACCCTAAATTAACTTTTTTAAGAAAAATACAACAAAAGATAAATGACAACAAAGAGCAGAAACAGTAACCAGTTACTAAATTAATCCGATAAAAATCAAAAAAGTACTTTTTTGTTAATTTGTTCATCTCCTTATTATGGGATAATATAAAGCTAATAAACAAGAAACATTTGGTGTTGAGCAGAGAATGAAGTCACGCTCCTTCGTGTGTGTGTGTGTGTGTGTGTGTGTGTGTGTGTGTGTGTGTTTTGTAATCCGAGCTCCGCTGTTCATTGTTTTGGCAGCCGTGTGCATGTGAGAGCATGTGAGTCCGTCCCGTTGAGACTGTCAGCTCTCGTCATGATTAACATTAAAGCTGGTGGGACAACATGAAAACAGCTGCAGGAGCATTAAGTGGCATTTTTCTTGCAAAGCATTAATCCTCATTAATCCCAGAGCCAAAACTTTGATTAATTTAGCTGATAAAAAGCTTCTGTGGTCTCTGCTGGAGGTCCACGGGCTGATTTTTAGCTGTATGTAGGCTTTAGGACATGCTCAATGTACAATAAACCCAAATTGCCAGATTGTAAATCCTTTGTGTGTGGAAGAAAAAAAGCCCAAATTCACTCAGGTGTAGTGCCACCACAGTTTGAAGTAAATAAAAAAAAGATTAAAAAAAATAAAATAATAACAATAATGATAATATTTTTAAATTAGTTAATTAGTTAAAATCACATAGTATTACAAATACAGAAAAAAGTTTTTTTTCTGTTATTTCCACTTTTTTGCTGTATAGAAAACTACTGATCCATCAGTCTACACTGACACTGTGTTGAGTTTCTGTAAAGTGCAATGAAGTTTTAATGATTTAACAAACAATAAAGCATTGCTTACATAAAACAAAAGCACATAATTCAGCTCCACTATTTCTAAAAAAGTACACAGATAAAATATTTGTCTAATACTCGGCACATTTTCCTCACAAATATAACGACATTTGCTGCTGCTCGTGACTGGCAGACTTTCCTTCACTCACATGAAAGCAGGATAAATCACACACCAGTTATTACTGTTTTTTTAACTGTGAAATAAAGATAAATAAATGTTTTCACTGAAGGAAATGGGTTTCAGTTATATCGGTGGACCCCTGGTTGGGGTGATACTCACAGTCTGGGGATGATGTTTCCTGCGTACTGGACCAGCTCATACAGATCTGCCACCTTCCGTCCTTTGGCGAACTCGTCAGTCAGATAGACCTCCAGGTAGTGGAGTTCATCAGAGATAGCCATGTCTGCAAAGACTGTTAGGGATCGCCGCAGACTCACCGGGACTTATCCACATACAAAAATAATGCTGGTAAAATGTGTTAAATAGTGCAGCAGCTTCAGATTCGGCGCTCCAGTAAGTTTCTACACGCGATGTTTTCAGGCAGAATACTGCAGAGATCGTACAAACCAATACGCAGCTCACTCAGTACGTTTAAATGTTAGAAAAAATTGAATTATTGTGTTAATTCAACTAAAACTGGAGTTTTAAAATACACGTAAACATGTTAGTCAAACTGGAACCTGATTACATCTAATTTCTCTAAATCAGACGGACACACGCAGATAATCTGAATAGAAGTCGAGCTATTCTGCCACGTAAACACCTCAGTCGGACTTTAACTGGACTCGGCGTTCTGTGCTCCTCATCGCCACGCCGGCCTCCGTCTGTGGTTACAGATAGGGGCTGTTCAGTATTTATGAAGGGGTGCTGCAAAACAGGTCTGCCGTCAACAGTTGCATAACTCGAAACTATCAAGGATACAGAGCTCGTAGTAGCTTTTTGGAGAGAGCATGGAGGTCCTCAGCTCCCCCAGCATGTTGGAGGCGTGCTTCAGAGCGTCCATCAGCTTGTTCTTGTCCTGCAGAGCACACAACACAGTCACATCATGAACACACAAAATAATCAAAAGCGGGAGTGAGGCACATAAATGAGCAAGTCAGCTGTTTACTACGGCACTCTCACATGCCGAAGACGAAAATAAATGGATGAAAAAGCTCCTGGTCAGCTGCTCATGTGGAGGTCAGTACACAAAACAGAGCCGAGCACCAGCAGTTTTAACAAATACTGAAACAAAAAAACAACCATAATAGAAAAATAAAATAAAATGTAAAATGTAATGAACAAATAAATAACAAAAAAATGAAATAAAATGTAATGTTATAAAATGAACAAAACATGAATAAATAAAATAAAATAAAATGTGATAAAAAATGCAATGAAAAATAAATAACAATAAAAAATTAAATAAAATGTAATGTAATAAAATAAACAAAACATGAATAAAAAAAAAAAATTTAATAAAATAAAATAAAATGTAATAGCCGCAAGTTCAATTCCCACCTCTGCCCTTTGCTGCATGTCATCCCCTCTCTCTCCCACTTTCATGCTATAGCTTTTCTGTACTATAATGGCAAAATCCAAAAATAATCTTAAAAAATGAATAAACAATCAGCCTACCAGGCATCTCTTCATCTGAAACGACTGGACCTTGACCGCCTGCACAGCTTCATCCAGAAGCTTCTCCTGCTCATCCTGAGGAGACTGCTGCGTGGTCGGCTGAAACATAAAAAAAAAAAAAAAACAACCACAACTTAACGCCATCTACGAGACGTTTTTACACAGTAATGAATAAAAAAAGAAAAAGCCATCAAACAGTCCTGCTGAAGACAAAACTTTAAGAAACAGACACAATTAGGGGTCCACAGATTATTGTCCTGGACGATTATCGGGGACAATATTTTGCATTTTGCTGTTCATCTATATCAGCATTTTATTTTGATAATCGCAGTTAAAATTATTAATAAAAAAGTGAAAAAAGGTGTCAGCATGGGAGAAATTTGTACTTCGTAAAACCTTAGGGAGATTTTTTTCTTTAAATTTTCACATATATATACATACATACATACACACACACACACACACACACATATATATATATATATATATATATATATATATATATATATATATATATATAAAAATGCTAGGAACTTGCATTATGTGATGCTGAAATTCTCAGTTTGGGTGAAACATTTGCTAAAGGCATTTAAATAAAGTTTTTACAGTCGAGTTTGTTATATATTCAAAATTCAAAACTTCAACAGAAATATTGTCATTTTTACTGTAAATGCATATTGGTTCCAAATATCTGCCTCATTAAGTACTAATAATCGGTATTGGCATTGACCCTGAAAAACCAAGATCGGTCGACCCCTGGTTTGCAATACATGCAAAAAAGTATGAGCACGGGAGGAACTTTTATTTATTATTATATTATAATAATAATTATATTATATATTATATATTTAATTTTAACTATTCACCTGGCTGGGAACATTCTGTTTATGATGAGGACTTTTATTTATTTTTTTTTAAATTTCACTATTCACATGGCTTTATGAAAAAAAGTTGCAGGGAACTTTCTGTATATGATATTTAGAGTTTCAGTTTTGATTAAAAAGTCACTAGAATCATTTTAAAAAAAAAAAAAGTTTAGTGTCAAATTTTAAATATTGACTAAAATATTTTAATATTTATCATAGATGCATATTGGCTACAAATATTAAGTTTCAATATGTTTTTATATTACTTTTATATTATGTTTTTATACATTTTAAATTGCCCTGTTGTATGAAATGTGCTATTTAAGTAAAGCTGCCTTGTCTAGTAATCGGTATCTGTATTATCCATGAAAAACCAGTACCGATCGACTGTTATTAAGTATTGATAATCTTTATCGGCCCTGAAAAAACAGTATCGGTCGACCCTATTATGAATGTAGTACATTAACTAGCTTTACACGTTAAATATTTACGGCTGACGCAGGCAAAAGCAACCGTGAATTTCACGTTATCTGTACGAAATCTAACATTTGAGCTCCGGCCTTTGGTCGGTGTGCAGCTGAGCAGCTGACACAGTTTCTCGCTGCGTTAAAGTGAAGCTGAGAGGCCAAAATATTCAGCTTCTTCACTGAAATATGACACAGCAAAGCGGAAGAGGATGCTAACAACAGTTAGCATCGGTTTCACGCTGTCACCTGTTCTTTCCCGGAAACCACAAAACATATAAACTCAACACGTAGCACGGAACATCAGCGAATGAAGAATATATTATAGATAACGTTAATAAAACAAACGTTAAGCTAAAACACCTCGCTTTCAATCAGTAGCAGCCCGTTAGCTCGTTAGCTAGCCGCTTGTCTGACGTTAGGCCATCGCACACAGAGCTGATTTCAGGTCGGTACACCTGATTTTAGTTTCTCCAGTGACCCAAATCAAACCCAAGAGGGTGTCCTGAGGAAACATGCACATGCAGAGGATCGTACGGCGTTTGTAAAAGCTCCTACCATGATGATTTGATGTGTATCAGTCGGAGAGGCTGCCTGTCATGTGACACATTAATGCTGCCTTCACGGTCTGCAGCAGCACATCAGCGGACAGGCGTGGCCAGCGCGCAGCCAGGGCGCGTTTATTTACCGAGGGACACTGAAAATTAAACAGTTTTCAATATTTTACATGCAAAGGAAATTTCACACCCTGGGATATGTCAACGATTAGCAGCAACACTATTTTTATATACATTATTATTTTTGTGCAGTGTCAAATACTCACACTCAAAACTACTCTGCACACAAAATCAGTTAATAAGAGATACTATATATTTAATATCATTACTGCTTTAATTAGGTTGATTTTTGAAACCAACATCAGTCCTAATTATAAAATATCAAATATTCATTATTTTCAGAGTTTTAACCCTGTAAATGCCAGATTTTTGTCATGATACCACTTTGTTTTTAGATGTAAAAACAAAAAAAAGTTATTTTCAATATACTAAATGCTGAATAGTTTTTTAACATGATCACAGCCTGGGGTATGTCAATGATTAGCAGCAACATTGATTTTTTTTGTATACATTGTTATTTTTTGTGCAGTGTGAGATACTCACAGTCATACCACTCTACATAAAACCAGGCAATAAGAAATACTATACATTAATATGATTTACTATTTATAAATATCAAATATTAATTAATTTTCAGAATTTCATCCCTTAAAATGCCAGGTTTGTGTCATAATGCCACTGTGTTTTTAGATGTAAAAATAGTTGGTTTTTTTAATGATCCCAGCCTGGGATATGTCCATGATTAGCAGCAACATTGATGTTTTTTATACATTATTATTTTTTGCGCAGTATCAAATACTCACAGTCATACCACTCTGCACACAAAATCAGGCGATAAGAAGTACTATACATTAATATGATTTTCTACTTTCACTGAGCTATTTTTCTGAGTTTTTATGAGTTTTTGAGAGTTTTAACCCCGTAAATGCCAGGTTTTTGTCATGATGCCACTTGCCACATATTGAATTTTTTTTTTTTTTTAATGATCACAGCCTGGGGTATGTCAGTGATTAGCAACAACATTGATTTTCTTTTATACATTATTCTTTTTTGTGCAGTGTCAAATACTCAAAATACACACAATCAGGTGATAAGAAATACTAAACATTAATATGGATTTCTACCTTTTATAAGTGACACTATTAAGTGGAAAAAGTTAAAAATTACAAATTCCAAGTCAAAAGCCCAGAACGACATCCAGAAATAATACAAGTCATAAAAAAAGATGAATGAGAGGCGCATAAAATGCACCAAACAGTCCCTGGTGAGGGTTAATTTGAAGGCGTACAATGACTGTAAGGATCAAGATATTTAGTAAGAACAAGCCTACTCAAATTTAAAACACCACACATTGGTCACCCCTTGGGGACGCCACTAGCACCTGACTCACTCTACACTGTACTTATGAGATGGGTTATAACTTTTGTATCTAACAAAATTAAACAGGAAAAATTTTGAGTTTTGCTATATTAGGATTTTTGTGTGACTGACACTGATATGATTTGGGGTCAACCAACTGCAGATTCCATTATTTTGTAAAAAATAATGCAAATGTAAATGTAATGTATGTTTAAAATATTCATCTATTTATTATCTAAATTTGCTAAGCATTAATCACACATTTTCAGCTCAGACTGCTTTGTTTTGAAGACTTTATTCCAAATCTATCAAATGAAACACCAAACAATGCAAACGGCTGCTTTTAAATGCATACATTTATACCTGTACATGGTAGTCAACTGTTTACGGTCGTCTAATATTTATGTTCATCTCGTTCGGCTCTGTATGTGTAGTCTGTGTACACTGAGAGCTACAAAAAAACACAGAATCAAAATCCTTGTATTTGCACACAGAATTGGCCAATTCTGATTCTGACAGATGTAACAGGAAACACGACACATACAGTAAATAAAAAGTGCATTCAATGTAACATACAAGATATTTACATGCAAACATTTAAATAAACAAATAAATACAGCTGCACGAGAAAACAATACTTTTTGACAGCTGTGTAAAAGTAGTTATGTCTTTAACTCACTATTTGGTAGTTGTTCATTTTACCAGAATCTAAAGTCTTTTTTCCTCCGCGTTTCCTGAGATTAGCGCTGCATTAAAAAGAACATTTTGTGTTAAAACACACACTTTGTATAAAATGGAAAACAGTAAGAATAGGAAAATTGTCTGATTGCATATATACCAAATAATTATACAACAAACACGTAAAATCAGCAGTGTTCAGTAACTGGACATGTGCATTCAGTGGTCAGATTGTCGTAAATACTGTTTTTAAAAGTCTCCTGTGCTTTTTATGTTGTCTAACTAAAGTGGGTCTACTCTGACACCAAAATAAAGGAGTAAAAGCAGTTTAACCTAATATCATGCACAGTGCTCAATTCTTACGTAGAGAAGATAAATTCACTTTCACATACAAAAGGCAACAATGCGTGCAGAAAGATGAATTTGTTGGCACATATAAATTTATCACAGTAATCAACTGCTGACAAATGCATTGCTTGAGCTAATTATTTTTTAGCACCAAAAGAGAAACAACCCTTGTTTCTTGTTTCTATATTTTTGCAGGACACTCTATATGATGTTTGAAAGGCAGGTTATCTCAGTATCTGTAAATTTGGACTCGTTCAATCATCTGATTATTAACCTGAAATCTATGCTGTCATTTATCGATAGAATTATATTCTCTGAAAAATTGAGATTAAAAGCAGATTAAGGCTCCAAAACACACTTCTTAAGGAGAGGCAGAACTATACATAAGGATGTCATTTGCATAAAAACACTTTTTTGTAGTAATAACACTGCAACACAAAATATTGATATAAATTGTAAATAAAATAGGACCTAGTATGGAACCTTGTGGCACACCATTTTCGTATATTTAAAAAGCTATAAATTACTCCATCAACTTGGACACTTTGCTTTCTCCCACTCATGTCAAACCATCTAACTTTTTTTTTTTTCCAGTTTCTGTAGTTGCTACTCTTGTTTCCTCTTTAGTTACTGGTCACTTTGTCTTTCTTCCAAACAAACCAGAGTGTCAAACACATCCCTCCTACAGGCTTTTTTTAGGGAGGAAGATGAGAATTCTCTTGGTGTTTGTTGAGTCGTGTATGTGGGCGGTGCTGTCAGGAAGTTGCACCACCAACCTTTGCAGGTGCAGGGTGGCTGAATGTGCAGTCAGTTGCTGGTTGTACAACATGTGAACGTTTTCAGAGACATGTTTTGCTGCAGCCACAGTACGCCTGAAGCCTACACGATCAACTGATCCCCCCGCCAGTACAAAACGAACCCACCATGACGGTTATCTGCCACATGGTGACCCTGCAGTGAGTAAGTAAAAGGCCAAGCTAAATGCTAACCTGGCGTTCTCTTCAGTGCTTCCGCTTCTGGACCACGTGGCGAAGGGGACGGACATGCAGGTATGGTGGGCGAGTCACGTAGCTGCTCCAGCCTTGGCTATATCTACTCACATTTTTAGGCCTCAGACAAAGCGTAACACCCAGGACACGTCCATGTACTGGTGGACACATCCAAGAACTGGTGGACACATCCATGTACTGGTGGACACATCCTTATACTGGTGGACATATCCGTGTACTGGTGGACACATCCATGTACTGGTGTCTCCGCACTGCTGTCTCATCTCTTGTGGAAACTTGGACTGTGAATGATCTGCGAGAGCTTCCCAAACGAGTCCATCGTATCCAAAGGTTCTTCTAGTTGGACTGCGCTCTGTCCAGGCTGGTCTGGGACGTCCAGTCCGGAGGATGAGGCCTGATCCAGGATGCTGACTCTGGGGAGGAATTGGGCCAGAGAGACGGTGCGCCTCGATCTCGACCCTGCGACCTCTGCCGGTGGTTTCCCAGACTGAGCAGGGCGCCGTGGCTGTCAGAGACGTAGACGTTGTACCCGTCTGGCAGGATCCGCTCTCTGAAGGTGCAGTCGTCTCTCTCTGCTGTAGATGTGCTGGGAATGATGGGACAAGTTCAAACGGATTCATGTTAGTGCTGCACATCTGAGACCTGTTTTCTTGTGCTGCTTTCAGACGCCTTTAACAGCTGCTTAACCCTTCAAAACTTGAGCAAATCGGTTTGATTTCTTTTGAAAACATGGGGAAGAAAGTCAGTGAGCAACATGGCAAGAAATGTCCCACAAACTGCAAGAAATTACTAAAAGGTGACGAGAAAATGACCTGAAAATTTTTTAAAAAAAGGGGGAAAATACAAACAAAAAAGAAGAAAATTCTGTTTGTAGTTATTGTAATTATATATTTAAAACTTTGTTACAAAAATAATGTGTGTGTGTATATATATATATATATATATATATATATATATATATATATATATATATATTTATATACACATTGTTGGATTTGTTGGACTTTGGGCTGTGGAAATTTTAATGGACTTTTTTTTTTAAACGATTTTATGAAATAGACTAAATAATTAATCAACAACACCCCGTCAATAATTGGTTGCAGCCCCAAAATTATTACATTTTTAAATATATTTTGTAAATCTTGGGCCATATAATACTGCAATACAGGAAATGTTCACATGTTGCACAGAGAAGGGGAGGGAGAAAATATGGCCCCCTCCCCCAGCAGGTTATTCAGGTCATGGTGTTGTAACAGCAAAACTATTATTTTATTTTATTGTATTTTACTTTATTTTATTAATAAATAAAACTAGGAGTGAAGCTGGCTCTTATGCATATCACAGGTATAGATAAGGATTGGAAAGCGTCTCAGACAGCAGAATAGATCCTAAATTATGATTTAATGGTTGGTGTTTTTAGACAGAAGGCCCCTTTTATCAGAAAAACATACGTAAATGGTGCTGCAAGTTCTTCGACGGCTGTTTGCTCTGACCAAAGAGAGCCAGTCAGAGGCCAAGGTTGTTGTTGCTGCTGCTGGCTCTTTTCATTCAGGTTTTTCACTTTGCAAACACATCTCACCCTGCACCACACCGGACAAAGGTTGATGAACTGCTCGTCTGTATAAATGAATGAATGACTGGCGTGCAGTGTTTTCTGAACATGGGAGCCGATTATCAGCATATGAAAATATGTTTATTTTCATTTTTGCTGCATTGCTAAATTGAAAATGTGCAATTTATCAAAGATCACACTAGTGTTGCAACAATTGTCATAAGTGAGCTAAAATAAGTGAGATTAAGTGTTATTTTAATTGTCATATTTAATCAAATAAACTGGCAAAGCCTAAACAAGGATAAAGATTTTCAGCTAAAAATTCACGGTCATGATAAAGACGTTGAAGTGGCAGTTAAAGGGGAAGTGCTTAACCCTTTGAAAACCTGAGCAAATTGGTATGATTTCCTTCAGTAAAATGGGGAAAAAAGGTAATAAATTAGTAAAATGTGACAAGAAATTTACCCAAAAAAGACCACAACCAAAGCAATTAAAATAAAAATAATAATAATTAAAAAATAAACAAAATAACACACAAAAAACACACACACACACACACACATATATCAACATTCACACAGTAAGTGAATAGCGGGCTCCAGAGTGAAAGTCCAGGTTTGTTGGACCCATCCTCCACCCTTTGTGCCTGCTTTTTATATATATTTATATATATCGTTGGTCATGCTGATGTCGATCCAGGTTTCAAAGGGTTAACCTAAAGTCACACACTTAACGTAACACTATGTAGGTTAGGTTTGGACAAACAATCATGTTTGGGCATTATCACTTTATGTACTTTGTGTAAAGTTACGTCCTGATTATGTTGGTTATATAAGAATTCTGGTGCATTATACTTTTTGAGGGTATGTGTACAAACAGTGCATGTGAACAGTCTGAATTATCTACAAATATCGGGTGAAAGCTGCTGAATTACAGGGTTCGGGTTAGGTCTATATGTATATTCCAAGAGCAGATTTGTCAATATGATTTAAAATAAAGTGCTGGTAAACATAACAACAAAGACAAGTAATTATGAACCAGCTGCTGCAGTAAACAAATACAGAATATAGAGTCACTGACACAAAAACTACCGAGCCAATTTATTTGGCTCAACAAGTATAAAAATGCAACTTAGTCCGAGCACAGAGCCTGTGTCAACAGCAGCAGCAGCTGGGTTACGCAGATTAAAATCTGCAGCTTTGTGATTTTAAAGTTGTTCCTCGGGCAAAAGACATTTGTTAAAAGTAAAAAATAAAATAAAATAAATAATAATAATCTAAAGTCAGCCTCTTTTCTTTTGGTTGCTCTTGTTAACAGGAGCTGTGAGCAGCTGAAATGTGACTGGCTGAACGGTGACGAGGTGAGCACTGGTGACGCAGTAAATAAAAATGTAACAGTGAATAATGAGACTATGAAAAAAAAAACTTATTTTCAAAAGGCATTAATAATAATAAAACTAAAACTAATAACACTGTTACAGTGGGAAGTAACATTAACCACAAATTATTTAGTTTGTCACTGAACTGTAAATGTTTAATCATTGATCATTAATTTTGATATTTTATTCTACATTCATATGATTATTTACTCATTTTAATTTGTTTCATGTTGGTCATTCTGGTTTTATCCAATTAATCATTTTATATTCTTAGATCTTAATTTAATCTGTTGAGTTCTGTCTGATGATAAAAAGGGAAAAAACACCCTTTTTTTTTTTTTTTTTTACATAAAAGGAGACACTGCAGGTGAATTGGATGTTTTTTTAATTTATATATACCACAACAAAACTTTCTGATTTGATTATTTACAGCAGGAAAAGTATTTTCTAAATATCATCTACACAAACCCCTCTGCGAAAACCTCTAAGATATAGTCAGGAATCAAAATGAAAAGTTTGTCGTATTAAAGTGCTACTGAAGTGGAGATTTTTGGCTCAGAGTATGAAAAAATTCTAATTTTGGGAAAACAGCCTGAAGATGTGTATTGCATAATTCCATGTTTTTAGATTAAAAAAAGTCACAAGGGTAAAGATTTTAACTAATAGATAACATCAAACTTCCCAGGTTGATTTCTAAATTAATGATTAATCATT
>NC_056463.1:1140836-1195836 GCF_008729295.1 Plectropomus leopardus
TCTCACCTCCCGCACAGGCGTGAATAAAAATACAGCAATAAAAAACATCAATTACAGAAACGCAGCTTTGAATTAAACTGTAATACAACAAAACCACCATAACCAACATTACAGCGACTTCTACTTAACCCTTAAACAGTCACGATAAGAAATACTTATACTGCAAAAAATTATACTTATAGTAGAGTGTATAATATGTTAACATATCGCATCATGCATCAATTTATTTAGAAAAAACATTTATGCCCCCCCACTTTCACCACACTAGTGTTTTTTAATCTCTCCCCCCTTTTTCTTTTCTCATTTTTTCTCTTTTATTGTATTGTAGTACTTAATTTTATTAGTTAAATTTTCATATAAATTGTTACATTCAGATTTATTTTACTGTGTGTTCATTTATTTTTCAAATATTTGTATTGTAAGCAGATGTTTTTGTACTGTCAATTTGTGACTGACCAAAATGAAATATTTGAAAGCAAAAAAAAATTTTCTCTTGTAATGCTTTGTAAAAAGTACAAAATAGTACAATGTAATATAATAAAAATCTGAAAATAAAAGTAACTTCATAAAATAAACAAAATGAATTCAAAAAATATAAAAAATAAAAATAAATACAAATAATAATGAATCTAGTAACAAAATCTGTTTAAAATGTTAAAAAAATAAAATAAAATTGAACATAATTACAGTAAAATTAAAATACTAAAATGTTTCTGTGTAAAATAAAAATTGGGTTTTGCCAAGTTTTTAGAAAAGCAATTTTATTGCAAAAAACAAATGTCAAGCACGGGGCCACAATGGCTGTTAAAGGGCTAAACTTAAACTGATATTTTGTGACGTGTTATGGTCAGTGTAATCTGCTCAAAATAATCTCTGACTGCAGATGAGTAAATCTCCAGTTCGGTAGAAGCACTTTTGTTCAACAGAGGGCGGCGATGACGCTGGACAGACGATGATGCACCGCACAGAGACGGGACTGAAACTGTGCTGCTGGGGTTTCCAAAAAACTTCCTTCATAAAATGAATTAAGGAAACACAAATCGACGATGAAAAATAGAAAAAGTTTGCTTTTTTGTGTTGTTAGGACCTCTGGTGGTCGATAAAAGTGACTGCTTATGTTTGTTGTAATTGACCTTTTGTTAATGGTGCGTTCATGTGAAGTCGAAAGGTCGTAGTTTCCGAGTTGGGAAGTCGTTCAGACTTTGTTGTGTTCATGAGTTTCGAGGTCCTAAAAAACAAATGTGGAAGCTACAAAAGAAGATGGGCTGCATTTTAATGCTAAGAGCATTTAAATAAGAGGTTGACAGCTGTTTCTAGTTAAAAAAAAAATAATATGATGATATGATTTTTATTTACTATTTTATTTTATTTTCTATATTATATATTCCTTTATATATTATTTATTTATTTTTAAAAATATATATTTAATCTAGGTGACTTTACATGACAGCAGTTAACATTAATACCATTTTACACTTCAAAAACTGATATTTACTACATGAATTAATAAAAAAGCTTCCAACTATTGACCAAACATTGACTTTTGACCAACATATTTATGCATCTATGACGTCAAGTCTGCAGCTCCTGTTATAAAATAACGCTGTTATCAATGTTATTATCCTCGCCTGGCATGCTTTATTGTTAAAAGTTTGCTTGCTGCAGCTAATAGATGCAGATACTAAAATGTGAAACTATCAAAAGTAAATAACTGCGAGGAACAAAATAACAAAATATTAATGCAAATGTGTCACTCTGCACACAAACTGTGCTTATTAAAATAAAGCTTAAATAAATATTATAAATTAATATTATTTTCTACTTTTATTGTGTTAATTTTTTAACCAACATCAGTCCTAATCATAAATATCAAATATTCATTAAGTTTCAGAATTTTAACCCTTTAAATGCCAGATTTTTGTCATGACACCACTAAACACTAAAAACAAAACAAAACAGAAAATGAATAATTTTCAGTATACTACGTGCTAATTAGATTTTTTTTTTATGATTATCCCAGTCTGGGATATGTCAGTGTGTGAGTGTAGCTGCTGCTGACAGTCTGGGATATGTCAGTGTGTGAGTGTAGCTGCTGACAGTCTGGGATATGTCAGTGTGTGAGTGTAGCTGCTGACAGTCTGGGATATGTCAGTGTGTGAGTGTAGCTGCTGACAGTCTGGGATATGTCAGTGTGTGAGTGTAGCTGCTGACAGTCTGGGATATGTCAGTGTGTGAGTGTAGCTGCTGACAGTCTGGGATATGTCAGTGTGTGAGTGTAGCTGCTGACAGTCTGGGATATGTCAGTGTGTGAGTGTAGCTGCTGACAGTCTGGGATATGTCAGTGATCAGCAGCTACATTGACTGTGACAGGTCACCTAGTGGAAATAGCATGTATTTCCTCCATATGCCAAATATGGTCAAAATGACCTCATCAGGTGGAAAATAGTCAAAATGACAAATTCAGAGTCAAAAGCCCAGAATGACACCCAGAAATAATACCAGTCCTGTTTTTCTGCTCTGATGGCTGTGGGATCAAAAATGTCAGTTTGAATGGGTTTCAATGGAGCATTTTTTGACCTGAACAGTCTGAATGTAACTATTTAGTTTCCACAGTGTATTTTAGACTTATTGTAGGAGCTGAGCTGCAAATTCACTGATTACACTCAAATACACAATCTGGACTACATTTAGGACACATGCATCAACACAGACAAAAAGCGCGTAAAACGCACCTCACTGCCCTAAATGTCCTTTTATAACGTGCTTCTTTTGCACTTTGTCTCGATGCCTTTGATGTTTTGTGTTAAACATGCTGAACTGCCTTTTTGCCGAAATGTGCCGTATAACTAAACTCGCCTAATAAACAGTGACCGTGAGCCGGCTGAAGAAAAGAGTCCACGTCATTTCCTAAAGTCACACACATATACACGACAGGCGAGCACACAGGAAATAAAAGTGAGAAACGGCCGGGGGGGTCGGGGGTCTTTAGAAGTACCTCCACTTTAAGCTGCACATCTGGAGCATCTCAGACTGATGACAAATACCCTGAACACACACACACACACACACACACACACACACACACACACACACACACACACACACACACACACACACACACACACGCACACAGAGTTCTCTCTGGGAGAAAAGAAATGTCCACTGAGACGTTTTGGGACATTGTCCACATGAGTTGATTTGGCTGAGTCAGCTGTTTTAAGGAATTTAAGAGATTAAGTCATCAGAAAAATGACCATTTATATTTCAACAACTTGATTTTCTGAAGAAAACTTTGCTTTTGTCGCATGACTCGATGATGATTGTGAACTTTTTTGATTAATTAAAGTGAGTGGTGACCATGTTTAACCCTTAGAGCCCACTCTAACATTATTTAATATTACACACACACTTGTATTGCGCTCTCCAAAATCAAGCTTTAAAAAAAATTAAACGTTAATACTATTTTATTTTCATTTAATTCTTTTTAAACAAACATCAGTGTTAATCAAAAATATAAAATATTCATTAATTTTCAGAATTTTAACCCATTGAATGCTAGGTTTTTGTCATGATGTCACAATGTTTTTAGATGAAAAACAAAGAATTATTTTCTAAACATTATATTTTAAGTAGATGATAGATGATTTTTTATTATAACATCCTAGGAAATATCAGTGATTGCAGCAACACTGACTTTTTTAATACATTATTAAACTTTTTTCAGGTCATATCCTTTTTGTGTTGTTTTTATTCTTTGAATACTTCTTTGTTTTTTGTTTGTTTGTTTCTTTGGGTTGTTTTTTGTGTTGTTGTTCTGTGTGTGTGTGTGTGTGTGTGTGTGTGTGTGTGTGCGTGCGTGTGTGTGCGTGTGTGTGTGTGTGTGTGTGTGTGTTGTGTTGTTTTTTTGTTGCTAATTTTCCACTCATTTTCCTGCACATATTTCTTTTTTTTTCATTTCTGGGTTTTTCTTTTTTAATTGTTCATTGCCTTCTTCCCATGTTTTTGGCAGAAATGAAACTAATTTGCAGAGATTTCAAAGGGTTAACAACAAGCATAAACTAAACACAATTTATTAATGTTGACTGTGCACTATTAAGGCAGTTTACAGATGAAAATAACTAACGATAATGTAATGTTGTGAACGAAGCAGAGAAAGAGGCAGAATAATAGACGCTGAGCCAAACGAGACGACGTCAGCTAATTTACCTTTTAAAAACAGAGACAGGACGACACACAGGACCAGGACCAGCGTCACGGCCTGTTTCTGTGTGTGTGTGTGTGTGTGTGTGTGTGTGTGTGTGTGATTGACAGCTGTGCAGCAGCAGGTGTGTGTCCCACAGATGGTGAGGACATTTGAATGCTCCCATTAAGCACCTGATTTGCCTCTGGAACATCAACAAAAAAAACTGCTCTTTCAACACCAGTTTGACCTTGTTTGCTTTTCTGATTGATGAATTAATAATGCCGTCAGCCGGCAGACGAGATGCGACTGGAGCTCGTTGTTAAAAAAATAACAAAATAAAATGCAGAATTTTACAGCTTTAAGTCCAGATCCACAAATCTGTCGGCTGAGAGGAGAATTCAAACAATTTGAAAGATTTTAAATGAAATCAAATGGGCCAGACGCACGCACGCACGCACGCACGCATGCACGCACGCACGCAGCAGTAAAAAAAAAGACTGCACACTTATTTGTTCGAGTGCTAATAAAACCACATTTTTCTTCGTTTGTGATTTATACACTGTAATATCCTAAAATCCTTCAAATACCCTCAAATCTATTGTGTCCAAAAATCCTAGAAACGTCCTACAATCCTACAAATGGCCTTAAATCCTAAAGCATCCTAAAATCCTCGATACAATCTTACATTTCCAGAAACATGAATGGGGCTGCTGCGACTGGCCCCTGGCCTGCTGGCATTTTACAGAAGTGGCCCCCAAGCAGCAGGTTGAGTGTCCCTGCTGTGGGAGCTGACAAGTGTGTGTTTATGTTCTTGTGTGTGTTTATGTGTGTTTATGTGTGTGTGTGTGTGTGTGTGTGTGGGGGGGGGGGGGGGGGGTGTTTTGACCTGAAGTCTCCTCACCTCTGTGTGTGTGTGTGTGCTCAGACATCAGTAAGTAGCTGTCGAATCACTTCTCTCTGTTACTCAGACGCTGTTAACGTTCACACACGCTCAACTTAAAAGGTGTTTCTTCCCACAGGTGTGTGTTTGCTGCACAGTGTGTGTGTGTGTGTGTGTGTGTGTGCAGACAATAGGAGAGAGGAAGCAGCAGGCCGGCTATCTCTATAGTGCGGTTTACGGTCTCTAACCGGGCCGGCCTTGGTTTGGGCGAGCAGAAAGCTGTCATTCTGTCATTCTTTGAGGCTGTGACGAGGCCGGTTTTAGCCCGGCCTGCAGCTGAATGGAGGTACAGAAATACATGTGGAGAAGCTATGTGGACACCTGTCCTGCTCTGAGCAAGGACACACTGCAACGGATACACCATCAAAGAGCCACGCAGACACAGACACCGCAGGGAAACATGGGAAAGCAAAGCGTTTGTGCAAACATAAAAAACTGAGCTGTGATTATTATCATGATTTTGAATCTGTTTTGTTTCTGATTTGATTTTGTACGACCTAAACCAAGTGACAACACAACGGGTTATCACACAGAATATAATTTTTAATATCTGATTTATTAAAAGTGGTCTTGAGACCGCTTTTAGAGGGTCTTGGTTTTGACTTGGTCTTGTCTCAGTCTTGGACTCTGGATTTTTAATCCAGACCACAATGGATTTATTTGTCAACATAATTACCGTGATTGGATATTAAACTTTCTTCTTCAAAAATCCAGCCAATCACATAAGTCATTTATAGTTTGCCTTTTTTGTCACCGATAATGGCTGCAACCCTTCATAGAAATCAGAGGAAAATTGTTGTTTACACACACACACACACACACACACACACACACACACACACACACACGTGTGCATGTATTTATATATATATTATGTTTCTGTGTTATTTGGAATTCCCAAAACAGGCAACAATTTGCATAAATCATGAAAACACTCAGCGTCACTTATACATAGTTTTTAATTGTAAAAGTACTGCATGATAAAAGACAATCTTATTACAAAAATACAGATAACAACACATTTACAGGATCATAATTTTATTGTCAACTTAAGTTAGACTTCAGCCATGTGCACAGCACATACAGTGTGACATTTTTATCAGGCCCTGCATAAAACTACACGGCTGCTGATAAAAGAAGTTGATACAAAATAGTCGTAAGGCCACAGGACTCAGAATCATCAAACAGTTTCATGTCATCACATCATGTAAGAAAATCAAAATAACAAAATAAAAAAAGACATTTTAATAACTTCACAGCAACATCTAGAGACAGCACTCCCGTTTCTCTGGATAATCTTCACAACTTCCAGTTAATGTTCAGAGGGACTATTTTCTTCGGGGAAGGTAGTTCCAGTCAAAGCAGATTTTTCTGTGGATTATCCAGAGCAACAGAGACGCTGTTTATTACTGTTTCAAGAAGGAGGTGTGGGCATGTAAAAACAAAACTATCTGTGTGACTAGATACATCCAGATACGGGAGAAATGAATGGGGTTTTTTTTTTGTAATTTGAGTGAACTGACCCTAATTTGAGGTGCTATGTTATAAAATAAAACTGATCAGTGAACAGCAGGCTCTCTGTGAGTCCACATGGTCAGCAGTCACTATCAACCTGCACGTCAATATAAACCGTTTGGACTGTCCGAGTACAAAGTTTGCCACACCGGACGCAGACTGCTGACTTTAGAAAATTCAACCGAATCACCGGAAAAAGTGTTGAAAACATCATACATTTCTGCAAACCAACAACACCCTCGCATGAAAAACACTGACTGGTTGCTACAAACCAGCCACATTTGGAGCCTGAAAAGGTGGTAAAACAAAGGTGGGTTGCTAGCAATAACCTGTGCTCGAAACTTTAAAGTTGTTAGAAAAACACAGACAGGTTGTTACAAAACACCTATGTTTGGGGACTAAAAGGCAAATGGAAATACAGTGACAGGTTGCTACAAAATATCCACATTGGAGCCTAAAAAGCCACTGGAAACAAACAGATGTGTTGCTACAATCACCCATGATTAGAGCTTGAAAAAAACACAGAAAACACAGACAGGTTGCTACAAAACACAAGCAGTTAGAAAAGCACTGATGTATTACTGCGAAGCACCATTTGTAAGCCTGAAAAGCCGATTGAAAAACACAGACAGATTGCTACAAATATGTTTGTTTGGGGCTTACAAAGCTGTTGAAAAAGCACTGGCAGATCTCTACAAAACACTCCCGTTTGGAGCCTAAAAAGCTACTGGAGACACAGTGACAAAACCAAATATGCTACAAAACTGGAGCCTAGAAATCTGCTAGAAACACAGAAAGGTTGCAACAACACCCCTGTTTGAAACCTAAAAAGCAGCTGTAAACACATTGATGGGTTGCTACAAAACACCCATGTTTGGAGCCTGCAAAACAGAGAAACAGTAAACAGTAATAGGAGGATGTTAAAAAACACCAATGTTGGAACCTTAAAAGTGATGCGAACACAGCAACAGGATGCTACAAAACACCCAAATTTGGAGCCTAAAAAGTCACTTGAAAACCACTGACACGTTGCTACAGAACATCCATGTTTGGAGCCTAAAAAAAAGATGGAAACACAGCTATAGAGTGCTTAAAAAAACCCCACCCAAGTCTGGAACCTAAAAAGTCACTAGAAAAACACTGACATTGATATGATACATAAAAAAGGTGCAAATGTACTGTATTTATGGTTTGCAGAAACATATAATTGTCACCATTTTCTTGGGATGACCGGGCTGAGGAACTACACTGAACTCTGCCTGAATAACCAAATGAGCAGTCGGGGTAGAGGACTGGCCCCGGGTCAGTGACGGAGGGTAGAAAGGTGTTCTCCTGTAAACAAAGTGCCCGCCATGCAAAACAGTGATACTGGAGAGCACAGCTGTGAGCACAGGACCAGTCACACCAGTACACCTGCATGCATCACTGCTGAAATGTTGCAGAGGAGATCTAAACAGCCAAACTGTAACTAGAGATTACAGGACAAGCAGGCATGATTTTTACACTTATTCTGATAATGCGTCTCCCAGCAGTGAGCCTGCTTAGCTCGGATCATCCTCCACACCCGCGCCGGTTCACAAGAATCACAGCCTAAAGCCTCGACAGCGACAGTTTGCATGATATTTGCTTGAGCTATTTGCAACTTAATACCTATAGCGTGTGCGTTCAGTGTGGCCGGCCTCTGAGCTAATGCGTCACCGCTTCTACTGACGGCACTCGACAGAAAAAAGACAAAAAAACCAGTACAAACCCAAACAGGGCTGGTTACGATATGTGCTCGTGGAATGTAGAAACTGAGATTTCAAACCTCTTTCTTTAAAAGACTGAAGAGCGTAGCAAAGAAAGAAAACAGATTAAAGGTCAACAGTTCATTCGTCTGATATTAATTGTTGATTATTGGTGGATTTATTCATCAATCTCACCACGGCGAGCCAATCAAACACACCTCACGCCTTCAGGAAGCAACTTTCTGAAGGCCCAGCTCTGTTGGTTTAAAACTGTCCTCCCCCCCGAAAGGAATACCAGCACCTTCAGTTACTTAGAGGTTATATTTACAAAATATATAAAGAAAAATATAGGGTTACTGGCCCTAGCATATAGTACAGTCCAACAGCTGTCTGTAAATATTTTCTCCCATGATTATCCTTTCTAAAAGTAAATCACGGGGTAAAGATAGCCGGAACGTGACAAGGCGCAACTAGGACAACATGGCCACCAGAGCTGGGCTGCAGTAACTGAGAGACTCACAGAGAGAGAGACAGAGAGACAGGGAGGACACCAGCACAAGACACAGGGAGTCTGGGAAATATGTCCAATAAACCGAGCTGGTGCATGCGGGGGAATAAAATGTAAAGCTGAAAATGGTTTTGGTTTGTGACACACAAAAGAAAACTGGAAACTGCCGGAACTGCGCTAAAGTTTGTCCCCAACAAAATGTGTTTGCGAGCTTATTTTATCCTGAGTGTGTTGTTGTTGTTCTCTGCACGAGGAAATGACCGAAGGGGAAATGCACTTAGTGAATGACACTGACGAATCGCCTGAGAGAAACTGTCGGAAGATTGTGCTTCATTTTGAGAAATATGCTTATTTACTTTCTTGATTTTTACTTCCTGAAAAACTCAACGAAACAAAGACGACAACAGGACGAGACTCGCTTTAGTCTTTTGTCCAGATTAAACAAATGAGATAAAACATATATACGTGATATAGAGAAGATAACTATGAGAATAAGAAAGAAAATTAGATTTATATATATTGAAGAAATTGATTTTTATATTTGTAATAAATATGTATTATATATATTATATATATATATATCTGTCAGCTGCTGACTCAAAATAATGTCCAATGTGGATAAGCAACATTAAGTTATCCTGTGACATTGAATTACTCATCGACCTATGAATTTTTAATGATTTGTGAACTTGGAATAATATATGAACTCTCCTGAATGGTTTATTATTATGCATATTTATTTATTTTTATTTTTTTTCTTCGTATATATGTGTGTGTGTGTGTGTGTGTGTGTGTGTGTGTGTGTGTGTGTGTGTAGTCTTTGTTAAACATTTTCTGTATTTTATTGGTTTGAATATATTTGTTTATCTAAATTTAAATATTAAAAAAAGAAGAGAAAAATAACATATAAACAACTCCATAGGCCGTTTAAACAAGCAGCCTTTTGCGACTAATATTTACGTTTATCATTAGACGACAGCCTCTAGTGGGCGTAGTAATTATGCAATGTATAGTCACACAACAGTTTGTATATTTTATGATTTGCAAAAACTATTAATATCTGATCTGGAGAGCTGTTAGTTTGTTTCCAGGTTACGGAGAATAAATCATTAGGTTTACTACTTTTTTTAAAAATTTTATTTTAAAAGTACTGTATTCAACTTTATTATATGACAGCAGCTGCTTTATTTAACTTTACTGTAAATACAGTTAATTCACTAATATTGTATTTTGGTAGTTGACATTAATTTAAAGGAAATTTTAACAATACTGAAATATATATTGTGTATCACGATATGGCCTTAAAGTATCGTGATAATACTTTAAAGTCGTATCGCCTATTTACTGTACAGACCTAAATGTAACAAACTGTTCGCAAGAAAGTCAATGTTCATATTCTCCAAACAGCTCGTTTTTTTTAAAAAGTTTTTGAAGTTTGAAGTTTTTCTGTGTAACTTTAGTGCAACAAACAGCAGCAAAAAGGAAATAATAGCAGAAAAGTTAAAAATGTATTGGACTGATTTAGGAGTGTTTCATTGCTAATTACTTAAACTGTGAGACTGTGTTTTATCTTCATTCACAGAATCACTATTATTATTTAATATTACTTATTATGATTATTATTAGTATTTATCATAATAATTAATAATACTTTGAATTTACACTTGTTGAAGTTGCCAGAGATGATATTCTTGTTGTTTGTAGTATAAAAATTTCTTTTAAATAATTGTAGGTCTATTTTATATGTTAAATCAACAGCTGAAAATAAAGTTATATAATAAAAAAGATTATGAGGGGAAATTACATCTTCTAGGGGGACAAATTTTGGCACAACAATGGCAAATTTCTGTTCTATTGACCCAAAGCTCATCTGTCCCGAGTGATGCTGTCAAAGAATCTGTGCTGTCCCGACTTATGTCCTCCCGTCCAGCAGCTACCCGACAATCAGCCGAAACTCGACATGAAGAATCGTTGCGCTCCTCGGCCGAGGCTACAGTTTCCCCGCTGCACTTCAGCACTTTGACCTTGCCTTTAAACCCCCAAATTCTCCACTTATATAAATGTCAAAGAGGATGCCGCTCTCTATCTGCGGTCTTATAGGTCTCACTGAGATTGACAGCAGAAAAGTTCAGAGTTCACCCCCCATGGCAGGGCTATAAACAGACCAGCGGAGGTTGTGGGGGTTCTTGGACTCCTCCTCTCCTCCTCCCCACCTCCCTCCCTCTCTCTCTCTGCAGCGGAAAGATGATACTGTTTCAATTAGGCTCCAGTGCCACACAAAGGAGCCGGAGCATTTTGGCAATCAGTGACACTGCGCCTCATTTCTCTTTTTTTTTTTAAAGCTAAGACTCAAAAACGTCCCGCTTTGCTGAAATAAAAAAATAAACGTCTCCTGTGCACGGGTGCGTTTGGCACATCGGCGCAAAGAAAACCAACAACATCCGAAGACAATTTCATTCAGTAGCAGCAAATACGAGATAAATTAGAAAATGAAAACATAAATAACGTGTTCAGCATCTTTAACCCCCACAGTGAAAAGACAACCCTCCTAAAAAAATACAAAATTAAACATAAATAAAAAAATGAATATATACAAAGATCAAATGTGATACACTTGCATAAAGCTTGGAGTAAAAGTGCATCATGGGTAAGAGCCCCCCCCCCGTCTGTCTCCATATTGAGGTGAAGTCTATTTATGAGGCCACTAGATTCTTGGCAAGAAATGTGTCACCGTCATGGCGGGTGACACTCGGTTTCCTCTTTTTGTTTTGCCGTTCTTACTCAGGCCGATGTACATCCTCGGGTACGCCACCGACTCGTAGGCGTTGTAGTTGTTGGCGAGGAGCTTCTCTCTGAACTTACACTCGTTGTTGTAGTGTAACTGAAAGAGAAAAGATGGAGACGTGAGGGTCATTTTAGATATGACAGTAATTTTAAAATGCTGTTTCAATGGTGCCATTAGGCCTATATACAAACATACATAAATACATATATAAATAAATGAAAAATTAAATAACAACAAAATAAAAAATTGAATTAAAAATATATATACATAATAAAAAAAATAGATAATTTATTAATTATTAATTAATTTATGTATTAGAGGAGGGGAGTGGCTGGATTTTTGACCCTCCCAAAGGCTACTTTTTTTTCTTTAACCTGCTGAGGACTCTCTCGCGTTCGGCCCACATGTTGTAGAAACTATTTTTACAGTTTTTGGTTTTGAAAAATGGTGTAATTTTTTTTGAGATTGAAAATATTGGATGGCCCACAGGTTTGGAAGATTTTTTTTCTTTAAAAATTACCAAATCAAAATAAATAAATAAATAAATACATTTTTCAGAAAAGAAAAAAAATCACAAAAAATAACCGCGAGTTTGGAAGGAAAACCTCCCCCTTTTTGCACCACCCCCTCCTCTTTTATAAATAATGAACAGTCCCTAATGATGACAAAAAGCCCCAGATCTAATAATTTGTCATTCTGTCCACATTCATACCTGACTAAATGTACTGAGAGGTTAGATTACGCCACTTTACACAAAAGTACAGGCTATTTTTTCGGCTCTAGTCAATATTTTTTAAAGACAGCAGCTGTATTCTGTTTCTAATCAGCACTAATTACTAACAACTACGAATACTTTTAACTTCACGATTCATAAATGAAGTTAAAAAACAAGTTTTCAAGGAAATTAAGATGCCAAAGTACATAAAAAAAGCATCAAAATAGAGCTTATTCATCAAAAAGGAGGATCCCCTTCTGAGGTCCGGGCTAACACCCAAATGTCCTTAAACCCTAGAAACGCCCCGTGCTGATTGTTTGAAGGCAGAGACAAAACAAAGACATCCAGACGTTTTCTTTCCCCAAACTCTGTATTGTGTGTCGTGATTATTATCAAACAATTGCTTTATTTCTGACTGCAGGGCTATTGTACAGTCGCTGTTTCAGTCAGAGAATTACACAGAAAATGGGATTGTGGAGCGATGAATGATGTGAGCGAGGCTGGACGCAGGACACCAGGCTCTGATTGTGCCGTTTTCTCTCAATGAGCTGGCAATCAGAAGACTCTTTACGACTGAAATTAGTCTGTTAATACCAAAAAACCCCCCCCAAAAAACGGACAGATTTAAATATTTAGGAACAACTTCTCTCTTTGTAGAACTCATCTGTGGTGTCATCATCATCTAATTTAATTATTTATGAATTTAATGATGTACAAATCACTTTAGCCTTTAACTCGCTCTAACTTAGCTGCTGTGCACACTGCTGCACATCTTTAATATGTTGTATTTTCCTTGATTTTATACACTTTATATACTGTTTTTATGCTTATTTTATTAATAATGTCAGTGGGTTATAGTTTATTTATTTTATTTTCCAATTCATGTTATGCATTCTATTTATGTTATGCAATTTTTATCCTTATTTTTACTCATTTTTACTAGTATTAAGCGGATTTTATCCATTTGAAGATGCATTCTGTTCTGTTTTATTTTATTTTAACACGCAGGTTTTATTATGTCTTTTTGTCTTTTATGTGTTTCAATGTGAAGCACTTGCTGCATTTAATTTCTTTCTTGTAAAGCACGTTGGGCTGCACTTCTTGTATGAAAGGTGCTACACAAATAAAGTTTATAATTATTATTATTATTACTTATGGGATAAAAGGCGAAGTTTAAGAAGAGGTGGTGCAACCTCGCTGTGAAACGACAGTGTCCACAGTGAAATGGAGCTACGGCCAAAGCTCGATTAGGACATTTAAGTGGACTTCTGTCCTTGTCCCAGTATACAAGCAACGGGTAGAATCCATTTATTGATGAAAGTGTCTCCGACACCGCCATGGTAGGTGGCGATTTGTCCCCTTTCAGCCTCACTATATGGACAAAAGTATTTGGCCACCTACATATTACACCTACAGGAGCTTTCATGACGTCCCATTTCACATCTGTAGGCATTAATATGGAGCTGGTCCCCTCTTTGGTTGAGGCTTCTACAAGATTTTGTGTCTGTGGGAATTTTTGCCCATTCATCCAGATTTTACACACCTGTGGCGATGGGACCGAATGAAACACCCGAATTCAATGATTCAGAGGTGTGGCCAAATACTTTTGTCCATACAGTGTAGTTGTTATGGGACCTTGGACCCTAAATTTTGTTGAAAAAATGACTAATAAATCTACCTTCTACTTTCTAGTTGACGTATTACATCACATACCAAACAAGTTAGTGAGCTGCCAACGGGTTTCATACCGACTGGTGACAACATGGATGACTTTTTGGCGCTGTACATTTTGTATGTACTCTACCTTTTTACCATATTTTTTACCATTATCCTGCTGTGTTTACTTCCCTTCTACTAGTTCTTTTGTTTTTCTGGCTTTAATCTACAAATTGATGCTGTTTGACTTTCGGGTTAAACTCCGGTGCAGAGACTACAGAGCAGAACACTGAGTGAGGCGCGAACATGAAAGAGTAAATCGACTTCCAGTCGCATTATCTAAGTGTGTTAGTCCGGCTTTGAGAAATTTGACTTAATATGATTTTAGTCCGACTAACATGTTTACACGTGTTTTAAAAGTCCAGTATTAGTCTGACGAGCACAATAATTCAACTTTTTGTACTGTACTGAGTAATTTTTTCGGCTGCCGTAAAATTTTGAGTAAATTGGTCTCAGCCCTTTGAAACCTGGATGGACGTTACTTTTTTTGTCCTGCATTCAAACTTCTTTCAGAAGTATTAAAGCCTCTGAGGCTGGAGAAAACTGGTTTGATATCTTCTGAAAACATAAAAAGGCAATGAGCAGCTTTGCAAGAAATGTTCTGCAAAAAGCAAGAAATTGGCCGCAAATAACGGACAGCATCTGTTGTCTGAAAAGTGATGCATGAAGTGCGGCCGTGACGTCACTGTTCTCATCAGACCCGTGCATTGCCAGTTTACGCAGAAAGAGTAAAAAATTACACTCTGAGCCTGGTTTCAAAACGTCGCGTTTTCAGGCCTCCAAAACGCCACTGTTGTGTAAACGAAAGGTCAAACCACAACAAAAGTTTAACATTTCATGCAAGAACCATTGACGTGTAAATCAGAGGCGATTATTTTATACACCAGTTTTTAACGAATTTTAAACTTAATGACAGCAAACAAACAGTCGGTCACAGAGTTCGTACACTCACAGATCCGTACAGCTTTCCTCGCCGGTTCATGGCCACAAAGAGTCTGCTGCGAACCCCCAGCAGAGTCACCACGCCTCTCTCCACCGGAGAGATCTGCAGGAGACCTGCAGGGAAAAACAAACCACACACACACTGAGACACACTGAGACACACTGATGGAGACAATCAAACCTGCTGCGACACACAGAGACTCTGACAGTACTGAATGTGTCCTAGAAGACGAGCTGGATCTGTTTCTAGATTTCAGCACTACAGACCTCACAGGTGATGCAGTGCGTTAACCATCTGATGCTCAATAACAAAAGAAGGTTGATTTTTAGTGGAGCCCTTCTGGGATTTGATGAGGCGTAACAGTGTGTAAGTCTGCAATCCATTTGCCAGAAGTTTTGTTTTTGGTATTTTATATTTCTGCAAACCATATATATGTTATATTTGTAGCTATTTGTGGTTAGTTTTAGATGCAAAACCACTTGGTTATTGTTGGAGAAAGATCATGTTTTGGCCAAAAAAAAAAAAAACCTCCCCAGCGTCCCCTCAACTGTCCCCTCCAGCGTCCCCTCCAGCGTCCCCTCCACCTCCTGATGACAGCGTCAGCTCAGATATTACATCACTTTAGAGACGTTGCTGTTTTATGTAAGTAATGTAGCGTATCGTTGTTTGCAGAAACATACAACGCAAACATTTTCTTCTGGCGAATGGGCTGATCTCAGCCTGATCTCACTGAACATTACATAAATTTAGTTTCTTTGGTCAGTAAAACGGACCGTGTGACAAAATTACAAAAATACAAATTAGATAACATAAAAATAATATAAAATCGATATAAACTGTATGACTGAAACTCAAATTTACAAGTACAAGTGAAACACTGATCAAAATTAGGACCAAGGATGAAATGTAGATTGATTTTGGCATATTTATATTGATGCTTAAAGCTGATGTGTTGGTTAATGCCTACTGTCCTAATTCAATAAACTCAATAATATAAAATAAAATTAAAAAAATAAATTCTAAAGTATTTTGACCTAATCCCCAAAATGAGCTGAAACTTTACAAAATAAATCAAAATATTTGATAAAAGCACAGCTAAGACAGCTGTTATGTGACAGTTTGGGCTTTAGAAGCCAAAATAAGACCAATATTTCCTCTGAGGTTTATTCGCCAACATACAACAACTAAAAAAACGACATTATCTCGTCAGTCAAAGTCATTTTTGTATTTTTGTGTAAATCTGTAGAGTTAAATGTCATTAAAAGCAGAGATATTTGAAGCTTTCCTGGTGCAGTTACAGCTCTGAGCGTGTCTTTTGTTCCTGCTATTATTTCAAAAATACTTGACGCTGTCTCGAATTCTTCACAGAAATTCTCTGTAATGTATCTCCCTGAATTTTTATGCCTTGTCCCAAAATAGTCTGGAGGCTGCACAAAAACCCCAACATGCTTCAAGTTCTCCGGCAGCCCGTCAAGTCCTCCGCTCGCCTTCTTGTCACTCCGACAGCACAAACACGGATGACGGGGATTACATCCGACATGAGAGTAAATAAATATTTGTTATTCTTCGTGTCTGCAAATGTGAAGCAGTGCAGGACTTTGTCTGGGGTTAATCTGTCTCAGCAGACGGCTCTGTGGCCGCGTCCTAACTTTAGGTGCCTGCTGGCCGCCGGCCGGGATCACTGCGAGCTCCGGTTACAGCGGGCGGAAAGCACCGGCACATTACACGGGCTCAACGGCACTACGGCAGGACTGCAGGTGCGTGATCGATACGTGTGAGACGCTCAGTGACTGACAGCACGAGCGCTGTCTCATTCACAGAGCTGTCAGGTGACAAAGTAATTATACTTTGTTACAGTACTAAAGTGTTTTTTTTTGGAGAAGTATCTATTTTACTTGAGTTTTTAATATGTTTAATATGTTAAAATATGTGTTAATGTTCTATTTTACTCCACTGCATTTCCTGAGTAAAATGTATAAAATGTGTACTTTTACTACACTACATTTCCTAAGTAAAATGTGTACTTTTACTCAACTACATCTCAAAATGTGTACTTTTACTCAATTACATTTCCTTAGTAAAATGTGTACTTTTACTACACTATATTTCAAAATGTGTACTTTAACTCAAGTACTTTTTCTAAATAAAATGTGTACTTTTACTCCATTACATTTTAAAATGTGTACTTTCATTCCACTAAATTTCAAAATGTGTACTTTTACTCCACTACATTTCCTAAGTGAAATGTGTACTTTTACTCAACTACATTTCAAAATTGTACTTTTACTCCACTACATTCCCTAAGTGAAATGTGTACTTTTACTCAACTACATTTCAAAATGTGTACTTTTACTCCACTACATTTCAAAATGTGTACTTTTACTCCACTACATTTCAAAATGTGTACTTTTACTCCACTACATTTCCTACGTGAAATGTGTACTTTTACTCAACTACATTTAAAAAATTGTACTTTTACTTCATTACATTTCCAAAGTAAAATGTGTACTTTTACTTCACTACATTTTCTCACAGCATTTTAGTTACGTATTACAGAATAGGAAAGAAGTGAGGAAAAGACAATAAATCATTAATAAAGTATAGTGAGGGAAGATTTACTGCACTTTGTTCCTTAAATCCTTTAAGTTGCTAAAAAGACCCAATTTTCTTGAAGTATGCTCCATCTGTAAAGAGTGTACATGTTACAGAGAAATACACTTTATTATCCTTTTATATTCCCAGCACTTATATTTTTAATACTTAAGTACATTCATTATCATAAGATTACTTCTGGTAGTTAAATACAGTAAATATCAGATACTTTAAGGCTTTTACTTAAGTGAAATTCTATAGGTGACTTTAACTTAAGTCATTTTCTGGTAAAATTACTCAAGTGTGGCTCTCAGGTACTTCATCAGGCAGTGAGTGTTTGGATCAGGTGGCAACAGGTGAAACACTCTGTTAGTGACAGAAAGCATGCAAATAAATATGACTTTTTCAAATTGTTTAGTTCATTTCTTCATTCAACACGAAAACGCTTTTGTTGTTAGTGCTGTTTAAAGATAATAAATGAGCGCGTAAAAAGCGAGAAACTAAATAATTATTTTTAAAAAAAATTGGTATAACTTACTGTGACGGTTTTCGTTGTGCACTCCCGTTATTCTTCCGTCCGGTAACACCTGAATATGAAAGCCGATCCCAACGTTGCAATAGAGGCGCCGCAACCTTTTAATCCCCAGCAGGTAGTCGCTGTCCCGGTTGATCTCCTCCCGCTTCTCCCCGGGGATCCGCGCCAGGGACCGGGAGTACAGAGCCTCCCAGCGGTCCGCCGTGCCGTTCAAGCCGGGGGCGCATCCCGCGAGCCCGGTCACCAAGCCCAGGACCAGCACAGTCCGCAGGGCCGCCAGAGAGCCCATCCCGGGTCTGGCTCTGAAAGCAGCCTCCCGGCGTTTGCCTTTCCAAAGAAGCGAGAACAGGACGAAGCAGCGGCGGCGCGGCGGAGAGGAGCGAGTGGACGTTGCGCTCATTCCCAGACCGACAGGCGCACTGGCTTCAGCGCCGGAGCGACATGGATCTGCATGGACGCGCTGCAGCCATGCCTCTATATTTATACCTGCGGACACATTACATCACAGCTCCACACTTGGAAGAAATCTCCAAACACACCGAGCGGAGCTGGAGGCTTCATAGAAATCAAATAATAGCTGCGTTATCGGGGAAAACTTTGTGGAAAATACGCGAATAAAAGCGTTATTATGATAAAAAAAAAACCTCTTTGTGTGCTGCTTTCATTATCAGCAGCAGAATATCATAATTTATGTATGGGAGGATGTAAAATAGGAAACGGCCAAGTTAACAGACCGTGGTGTCGAGACAGGAGACAGTTCTATAAATGAACAATAACAGGAAAAAACACCGGTCCAATTCAACCAAATGAAAAAAGCGCTAACTTAAGACGCGCAGGGGGGAAATCATGTCCCGGGCCCTTATAGAAAACAATGGTAAGACTAAATAGAGAGTTTGCAGCATGATAAGTAGGCTGTCATTGTTGGCAAAAACTTCACATCTGACGTTGCAGCTGAAGCTACAGAGCTGTTGAAATAAAAGAAATAAAACTTTTATGACATAAAAATATTAGAAAATCTCAAAAAGTCTTAGAAATTTTTAAAATCATTTTATACTTTTATCACACTCCTGATTATTTGTCTATTTTTTTTAAAGTCAGATAGGGTTGAAAAGTTTAGTATCCAGGCTGATTTTTTTTAAGTTGATTGAATTTGTGAAGAGGAGTAGAATAATCATTTTGTTTTGGTAATTTTGTTTTGATTTAACTTGTCTTTTTAAATTCAGTCAACTCAAAAATTTAAGAAAGCCTGAAGACTAACATTTAAAAAAAAAAAAAAAAAAGCACAAATCAATATAGTTTGCTGAATCCCAACATTCAGTTTGGCTTTCCAGCTCCATGTTTGTTTGTTTTGGTGCCGTGCGTTAGACGCCATCTCAGCCATGCAGATGGATGCAAAGCGTTATCAGATATAGCACGATATAGCATAATATGAAACGATAGTACTTTTTCTTAATCATCTGATGACATATTTCGTCATATGGCACAGCCCCCACAGTACCACACAGTGATTCCAATAAGGCAAAATAAGAGTACAATAAAGAGTCTATGATTGATGATCCACAGTGTTTCTTGTTTTTCCCTGAACTGCAGTGCCTCTAAACAGCTTTGCTCACACTTACTGTATATGGAGTTTCCAGCAGATTTTATGGTCTAATATTTAACAAACAAACAACATGGCTGTCCCATTGTACCCGAATATGTTATTGGAGTGAAGTACGGTTTCTCAGTGTTTCTGATGGTCAAAAGTTGCTTAACCCTTAGTGACTGTTTGGTGCATTTTACATGCTTTTCATTCTTCTTTTTGTTTTATATAACGTTGGGTGTGTTAATGCATATGGCATACATTTTGGCAAGATTGTGTATTTTTGTTCAATCTGTGAATTTCCAGCTCAGCTCCTACAATAAGTCTAAAATACACTGTGGAAACTAAATTGTTACAGTCAGTTAAATGAACCCCCCCCCCAAAAAACGAGCGTAATTAAAACCCAGGCGCGCTGTTGGAGATCCACGCTGCCAGCCGCCATGTTGGAGATGCGCGCTGTTGGAGATCCACGCTGCCAGCTTCTGTATTGAAGATCCGTGCCATCGGAGATCCGCGCTGCCAGACGCCATGTCAAGGTCCGCGCTGTCGGAGATGCATGCTGCCAGCCTTCATGTCGTAGATATGCGCTGTCGGCAATCCGCACTGCCAACCGCTGTTCTCGGAGATCCGCATTGCCAGCTGCCCTGTCGATGATCTGCGCTACCAGCTACCTTGTCGGAGATCCACGCTGCAAGCTTCTGTTTCAGAGATCCGCGCTATCACAGATCCGCGCTATCAGAGATCCGCGCTGCCGGCCGCCCTATCGGACATCCATGCTATCGGACATCTGCGCTGCCAGCCGCCATGTTGGAGATCTGCGCTACCGGCTGCTGTGTCGGAGATCCGCGCTATTGGAGATCCACGCTGCCATCGCTGTGATGGAGATCCTTGCTGCCAGCTTTTGTTGGAGATCCTTGCTGTCGGAGATCTGCGCTGCCAGCCACCAACATCATGTTTTGCCATATCTGGCATATGGAGAAAATACATGCTGTTTCCACTCTGTGTAATTTCACAATCAATGCTTCTGCAAATTATTGACATATCTCATGCTGTGATAATAAAAAAATCCCCAAACAAACAAACAAAAAATCTACTTTGCATGTCGTATACTCAAAATAATGAATTTTTGTGTGTGTTTTTTTTTATCCCAAAACATAGTGGTATCAAGACAAAAAACTGGCATTTAAAGGATTGAAATTCTAAAAATTAATGAATATTTGATATCTATGATTAGGACTGATGTTGTTTAAATAACTAACTCAATTAAAGTAGAAAATAATATTAAAGTATAATTTTTTTTAAGCTCGATTTTGAAAAGTGAATGTTGTGTGCAAAGCAGGTGTATAATATTAAAGCGAGCCCCGAAGGATAATTATTTAATTGATAACATATTTATATATATATATAAACATAGTAGAGAACCATAACAAGTTCTAAAATGAACATTCAAAGTAGTCTTCAGAGTTTAGGTGGTTTTCTTGGTAATCTACCAAAAAAATTTCCCAAATTCTTGACATCACCCGACTAAGAGGCTGCCCTTTCTGTTATATATTCAGTAATTTTGTGACATTTTACTTGTATTTGACTATTGATGGCCTAAATCGAAGTAAGTAGTATCAATTAGTTGCAATCTATTTATTTTAAAGACAGCCAAACTCTCTAAAATAACACATTGTTGTTTAAATTATCTTGTTTGAATGAAACTGACCAGCTGGTGTCATGGCAGCGTGTCTTTGATGTGTCATCCCTGACAGTCATTCAGATGCACCGGTGCGTTGCTTTTGATGTCCGCTGAAATAAACTAAATGCCTCCCTTTATTTCACCGTCATCACCTGCTAAAAATATGTCGCGCACTAACATTTACCCTCTCTGCTGAGTGTCCTATTATTTATCTCTGTGTCAGAGCAGTGAGGGTCGTCCCTCTCTGTCAGCGCGGGGACGCAGCTCTTTGATCTCTGGGGTGGCTCGGTCCTGCTCCTCATTGACCACGCATGAAACGTTTTCTCACGTTCACATTCGGCTGATCCTCAATGTACAACAACATTGTTTCTTTGTGTGCTGCTAAACGGCTCCGTGAATGCAGGCAGATCTTAGAGACGATCCTGCGGTGAGGAGGCGCCACGCTGGTGACGAGCGAGCCCGAAAAAACGGATGACATACCAGCCGACCAACAAAATCCAGTATGGGGCACCAAAAGACCCTCAGGATGCCAGACCAAAAGAATGTCCATCAGACCTCCAACTGATGGACCCATCGACCTTCAGGACAACTTACTGACCAACGTACCATCAAAACAACTTGCTGACCAATGGACCTTCAGAGCAACTTATTGACCTTCAGAGCAACCTAGTGACCTTCAGAACAACTTATTGACCTATGGACCTTCAGGGCAACTTATTGATCTTCAGAACATCTTATTGACCAATGGTTCCTCATAGAAACTTATTGACCTTCAGAACAACTTATTAACCAATGGACCCTCAGAACAACTTATTAACATTCTGGGCAATTTACTGACCAATAGACCTTCAGCACAACTTATTGACATCAGAACAACTTATTAACCAATGGCCCTTCATAATAACCTATTGAGCTCCAAAACAAGTTACTGACTAATGACTTTCAGGACAACTTATTGACTACCCAACCTTCCAAAACTTCTTGACCAATGGACCTCAAGAACATTTTATTGACCAATGGACTTCCAGGACATATTACTGTTGAATGGACCTCCAGAACAACCTATTAACCAATTGACACCCAGAACTTATTGACTGATGGACCTTCAGGATAACTTATTGACCTCAAAAAACAGTTATTGATTAATCGACCTCCAGAACAACTTGTTGACCACTATTGGAAATATCATGTATTTTCTCCATATGCAAAATATGGTAAAAAAAAAAAAAAGTCATCAAGTGGAAAATAGTAAAAACTCCCAAGTTATAAACCCAGAATGACACCCAGAAATAATACATTGCATTTTTATGCTTTGATGGATTTGGGTTAAAAAATTGTGGTTTCAATGGTGCATTTTTTGCACTTAGCAGTATGAATGTAACATTTTTTTGCATTAACGCAGCCAAAATTATCCAAAGAAAAAAGAAAAAAAGAAGAATAAAAAGCGCTTAAAATGCACCGAACAATCGCTAAGGGTTCAGCAGACTCGCACCTTGGTGAGATTCCAGGAAGGTATGAAGGTATGAAAAATTAAAATTTCGGCCCAATACTCAACAGGAGTAGAGATTAAAATACTGGTGATTGATTTTCTCATCTGGATGAATAACTTATATATGCAACCACTGTCCAAAGCCACCACAAAAAGCACCACCAAGACTTGAAATAAAAGCCTAAATTTAGCATGACATAGGCGTCTGTGCCATTGAACCTTCAGGAAAACTAATGGATGGATGAAACCCATCAAAGGTCGATCCTGAATCTATGAGGCAGAGGACCACTGAAACTTCTGGCGACCTATATACTTGTAGGAGCCAGGTGGACTGGATCCCCACTGGATCTCCAGGATGACCATTAAAAAACTGGTCCTCTAGAATCTGATCTGGCAGGTTCAGAGGGTTCCTGGAACTGAAGACCTGAAAGACGTCTGTGAGCCGAGCGGAGCAGCAGGTCCTGGTCTGTTCGCTGTCCATGGTTCTGTAATCTCCCTATTATCACTTTAAAATAAAATTAGGTTGAGATGTTTCTTTCCAGTCACGCCGGATTTGTAAGTTATGTACGGCTTTATTTTTTGTTTATGTTGTACTGAAGTCATTGTGGTTTAAGGTTGCATGCGCGCAATGAATTATGCTCGGGAAAGAGGTTTGGATTTCACTGGGTGACAGCTGCAATTCAGAGCTTAAAATGTCTCAACATTCAGCTCAAGCATTCGTCCACTCGCTCGTTTATTCAACATTTGCAAAGCTATACACTGAATCTGCTTAGAATTAGACGACATTGGAAATTACTTTATTAAAAAAAGCATTATCAGTGATTTTAACTTCAGTAAACATGCTTTTATTGACTGATCTGTGCAGATATCAGCCTGGATTCATGTCACACATGTCTGCGAGGTCTAAAAAGGTGTCCTACCTGTTGGTGAACATGTATATCCAGTGTCATGTTAAATCTAAACAGAGGAGGAGCGGCATTTCCTCTGATATTGTTGGCTCAGTGCAGTTGGATGCTGGCCAGCCAGACAGCTGTCACTGAACTGCTGCCAGACTGGATTCACTAAGTGACTTGTACCAATGAATTTGTCCACATTACGTAATTCCCTGCTGAAAAAATAGCTAAAGTTGCTTCTGCTTAGCTTTTACTGCCATATAATAGAAGAATTTGTCATTCAGATTTATGTGTTTCAGGTGAATTCAAAAATATTAAAACTCTGGCAACGTGGTTTGTAATTCCACTGTAGTTCAAGGTTTTAACCCTTTCTTGTGCTGCGTTCAAATGCCTTTTAACAGGTGTGTAAAACTCAGACACCTGAGGAAATTGGTTTAAAATATTTTTTTTTTAAAAATTGGATAAAAAGGCAATGAGCATCTTGAAAAGAAATGTTCTGCACATTGCAAAGAAAAAAAAACAGTAATAGGTGATAAGAAAATCATCTGAAAATTAGCTGGAGGGGAATATATGATATCAAAAAACTGGGAAAATGTCTAGAAATTTTCATTTATAAATCTAATCATTATATATTTAGAGTTATTCTAAATAAACTTTTTTCTTATATATATTTTTTTTTTTATTTTAGCAATTTTAAGGTCTTTTTTTTAAACTTTTCTTTTTTGTTGGTTATTTCAGGTAATTTTCTTGTAACTATAAGTAAATTTCTTGCTATTTTTTTGGGCTGTTTTTTGCTAAGTTGCTCTTTGCCTTCTTCCTCTCACATTTGAAAGAAATCAAGCCAATTTGCTCAAGTTTTAAAGGGTTAATTCAAATCTGTAGTTGATAGCTTAAACTTAAAGTCATTGGATTGTTTTAACAGCTTTATCATGTATTTAATTTTGTTGGTAAAAAGAACATTTTGATGTGCTGAAATGTCACTTTGGCCATAAAGAATAACATTTAATGTCCTTTGAATCAGAAAATAAAAATAATTTATCGCCAAGAAGGTTTTCACTTACAAGGAATTTGCTTTGGTTTTTGGTGCAAAAATTCTAGATACAATAAATATATATAAGAGGAATAGAAATAAGTTGCTTTCTCGTTGCTCCTAACAGTGTGAAATGACTGGATGTTTCTGTGTTCGGTGGCTGTGTGCTGCCTGCAGAGGGCATTACGCAGCTCAAACACGCTGAGAGCGGTCAGATCAGAGATGCACATTCACACGAGGCAGCCGGTCGGTCTGGAGGAGAGACGGCTGTCTGCCTCTGGAGGTCACTATTTACAAGTGAACTCTCCTGTGCTGCAGTTATGGAGCTGAGGAATCACGTTTACATGTTCTAATGATAAGTAAATAAACGAGCTGTCCTCGGGTCGTGTCACATGTTTGAGAGTCAGATAAAAACTCTCATTCTGACACATTTATAATATTCAGTAATGAGTCCAAACTTTATTCTCTCTTGGAGCATTTACTCTGTTTTCATACACATGAAACAAGGAACAAACAGGTGTTTGCACATGTAAGAAACGACCAGGAAAAACTCCACTTTGTAATAAGGCACTCTTTGAAACCTGCATATCTGCCTGATTTAGGAAAAAACCAATAAGCAATTTAAGAAAAAAATGTGCAAGAAATTAGCAAAAAGTTATTCAACCTTTAAAACTGCTTAAAGATTCAGTGAAAATAATTTTAAATATATAATTATAATAATTTTAAACATAGTTCTCTGAAGAAAAATCAAAGAAATTACTTGAAAAACTACTTAAAAATCCAGAATTACTTTAAAATGTATAATTCTGATAATTTTAAACATAGTTCTCAAAATAAAAAAATCTGCAGCTTTAAAAAAAAATCTATATCTTTTTCATTTCATGCAAAGTTGATTATTGTCTTTCTCCTTGTGTTTTTGAAAGAAATCAAACCAGTTTGCTCAGAGCTCAAATGTTTAAAAGGTTGTGAAAAGCATCTTAATGCAGCACAAGTGAACTGATCCAGGTTTCAAGGGTTAAATGGTTTCAACATTGTAAATAACAGCTTAATTTCCTGGTTTATAACTTGTGCTTTTCAGTTATAAACCTTTTATAAGAACATGATTTTAGCTTCAAGGGATTTTGCATGCTTAGATTCTTTCTTTTTTAGCATTTTTAGTTGTTAGCCCTAAATTGTGGAATGATTTAAAATTAGATATAAATATAAATATTTTAAATATAAATCAGTTTGCCTCAGATAATTATTTCTTTGCACTCCATTAATACCTTTAAAACCCGTCTGAAGACCTCTTTTCCTTTGCCTTTAAATGATCATTTTAACAGCATGCCTGTTCTTGCTTGTGCGTTTCTGTTTTTGTTAAGATTTTATCAAGTTTCTATGCTTTTATTAGGTAACTGATATTCTTTTATTTAAGACTCAGTTGAAAGCCTTTAATAAAAACATCTTTTTAGCTTCAAAGATTGTGAATCCTTTGAATTTTAACTCATTAATGATTAAATTGTGATCCTCTGTAGTGACCAGACACAAAGTGCAGTAAGTCTAAAGGATTTCACACAACAGACTGTGTCTTAATGCTTTATAACAGATCTTTAAAGCATTAATAAACCATTTATTTATTTGTTTTTTATAAAGCCATTAATTACAACTAGTAAACCTTCATAAAGGGAGCCTAATAAGAGACGCTCTGAGAGAGCAGTGATACTCAATTTATGGCCCGTGGACCTAATCTGGCCCTTGATAAGGTGCCGGGTCACCCATCAACCCCCTAACCCACTAACCCTAACCCTAGACCTCTGCTCTCTGAAACTCTGTTTTTTACCAAAATTTAAAAACTTATTAACCAAAATTACTTTGTTTTTTTTAATCTTTCGGAACCTTTAATTTTCCTACTTTTCCCTACATATTTTATATTGCATCTTTTTATTTTTTTATTTAAACACCTGTTATTTTATAGTGGATTTTAACAGTTTTTTAATCATATAAAACCTTTTAGAGGAAATTTTAACCAAAACAAACAGTGAATCCACTTTGTGGCCGCACCACTCGAGTATTCAGAAGAACGCTGCGTCGTAACCTGAACCCGAGCCAGAGCCTTCTGTTTAAGTATGAACTACTTATTATTTATTTATTCATTATTTATTATTCAAATACATATTTTTATTGATTGTCATATTAAAGCCCACCACAGGTGTCTTTTTTAACAGCCAGGTGAGAGACTGTGGGAGCTTTTACAATTTTAATTAAAACTGCAACTCCTGCTGCCCCACCTGGATCCCTGCCCCACTCAAACCTCCGTTTTTATCTAATTTAAAAACATTACGTTTTTTTATGGTTTTACAATGGCCTTCTAATTACCTGATCTGGATTTTACGAAGGAACTTTTTAACGTTTTTAACACTCACAGTCCCCCTGTGCCCGTGCGCCTCATAGCACTCATTTGGAGCCCTACCTTTTAACCCAACCATGAAAATAAGCTGAAAACAGCATCGAAATAGAGCTTGTTTATTTCTAAAAAGTACCTTTGGAGGATCCCCCACACCCCCGACAGAGGTCCCAGTTAAGCCCTTTGTCCTATAATTCTTTAAATGTCCTGAAGTCCTAAAAACATCCTAAATCCTAGAAACGTCCCACAATCCAAGAAATGTTCAAAAATACAAGAAATGTCCTAAAATCCTAGAAACGTCCTGAAGTCCTACTAATGTCCCAAATTCTAGAAATGTCCTAAAATCCTTGAAATGGATTGTTAATTTAAAAGGAGAAGGACGGGACCCCCTGACTGATGTCTGGGCTTATTATTTATATATTAATTATTAACGATTGTTCATCAGCTGGCTTCTGGCCTCTTGTTATTTTGCAAAATAAGCCCCAAGCAAGTTTGCTATCCCTGAGTTTTGACTTTTCTATGGAACACCTCGAGGGACAAAAATGTGTCTAATTCATCCCCAGTTTGCTGACAGTTTGAGTAAAGGACCCTCTCTCTGAATGACAGGCTCAGAATGATTTTGGGAACTCACAAAAAGCTTTCTTTCTTATACGAAACTGTTGTTTACAGCAGAGAAAACAATAAAAAGAGTTTTTTCCTATCAATACTGCAGATGATGTCGTTTCTATCGCCCGGCTGATAAATCGTAGTGGGACGTATCCGTTAGCGGATGTCCCGGATAGAAAGAGCACGTAGAGATTCAGAAGATAAATGTTGCTCAATGAAACAGATGGGCAGGGAGAGGGGCCACAAAGGGCCCTAACCTCTCTGAAGTCCTGCATTCCTGTTGAGTAATCTTAGAGTTGGGCATTCATAACGAGCCATAGCAAGGTGTTATACTCGGTATGACACAGTTTCTGCTTTCAGGAGGGCCTGCCTTGTTTATCGACTCTGCGGCTTTTGGTCGGCGTTTCAAAAAAAAGCCCAAAAGTCTCAGGCGGCATCGCTTCCCAGGCCCCCCTTGGGAGGAGCTATTGTCCGGGCCAGGAAGCCTCCCCAGCCCGCAGGTATAGAATGACAAGGCTTTATATGCTGCTACCTATAGATGGGAGCCAGGCAGGGCAAAACCGGAACGAGAGTCCGAACGCGCTCCGGATGATTTTTGACGGTTGTGATTTGTTTCTGTTCGGCAGAGACAGGTGCAGCGATTTAACAAACGAGAGACGGATAATGTCAAATATAGAGACAGAAAGAGAGAGAGGGGGAATAACTCTGAATAAACCGATAACCACAGCAGTCTGCAAACACAGCAGGGAACATCGAAACCGTTCCCACAAGTCATTTTTAGACTCTACATGTGTTTTAATAGTAAGAAACAATAAAAGAACTCATAGATTTGACTAAATTCTTTATCATTTCAGTATAAAAGCTGCATTTTACAGTTAATTCAGTTTAAATCTGGTCTATTCATTTGAAACAGATGAGTTAACTCTTTGAAACCTGCATTGACATCACTTTTTTGTTGCATTCAGACACCTTTTACAAGTATTAAACCTTTGAAAAAATTGATTTGATTTCTTTTAAAAACATGGGAAAAAAGACAAAGAGCAACCCGACAACAACAGGCAAACTGCCAGAAATGAGTAGATTCAGGATTTTTTTTTTTTTTAAAGCTAGGGTAACATTTCCAGAGGACTATATTTCTAATCAGTGTGATTATTTATTCATTTTTAATAATAGTTATAATTTTTAAGATATTTTTCAGGTCATTTTTTTCAATTTTCCCTTTTTTGTTTTTTTCCTTTTTTAAATTTTCATGTAGTTTTTTTGAAAGTTTTCCCAGGTTTCAAAAGTTAATAAAAAACAACAAATAACTGCATGCGATTAAAGAAAAGAAGTACGTCTGTGTTAAAGTTGTGCTGTTTTGCACTTTTTGTTAAAAAGAAAAAAGAAAAGTGCCATTGTGTGTTTGAGGCGGCGCTGCCTTCAAAGAGCTGCGACAGAAAGAAGAAACAAAAACTGAAACTGAGACTTCATCGAAAAGAAAATCTGTACATTCAACTTTAAAAACCAAAAACAGACCTTTGAATTTTTAAAGGATAGTGCTTACTGAATGAAATAGTAAAAGTGCAGTTTGTTTGTTCTGATTCAAGCTCTCTGAAGACAAACTTGTCTGAATAAATCAAAGAAAAGTCTGAACAAATGAGCCAGAACAAGAACAAATTTTTGACTTTTTGGTGCATAATGTTTCTCGAGATGCTCACACTTTAAAAAACTGTAAACTTGCCTTTTGTTTATGATTTGAGGACTGCAAACTGCTAAAAACAAACAAGAGTTGGAACAAATGAGCCAGAGCGAGAATGGATGTTTGACTTTTTGATGCCTGATGTCTCTTCAGATGCTGACACTTTTAAATGTGTAAAATTGTGGTTTTGTTTGTTTTGATTCGAAGCTCTCCGAGACAAACTTGTCCGAACAAATCAAAGAAAAGTCTGAACAAATGAGCTGGAAAAAGAACAGATTTTTGGCTTTTTGATGCATTATGCTTCTTGAGATGCTGGCACTTTCTAAATTTGTAAAATTGCGGTTTTGTTTTTTTTACGATTCGAAGCTCTCCGAGACAAAATTGTCCAAACAAATCAAAGAAAAGTAAAAAACAAAGGAGTCGGCTGCGTCCTCGGGTCAGTACCATCGTGTTTTATGAACCAGCTGGTGAGTGAGAACTATGAGACAAACAGCAACATTTTGGTAAAATGCAGAAATAGTATTATCAATAACTT
This sequence comes from Plectropomus leopardus, assembly GCF_008729295.1. Taxonomy (NCBI): domain Eukaryota; kingdom Metazoa; phylum Chordata; class Actinopteri; order Perciformes; family Serranidae; genus Plectropomus; species Plectropomus leopardus. The sequence continues at coordinate 1,170,873 of NC_056463.1, forward strand.
ACAACACAGGCACCAAATAAATATTCATATCATTAGTAAAAAATATACAAAGTCCATCTTTGAGCTTACAGACAGTAGACTATCACATTGGAACAAAAATACACAGCGAGCTCATCTCTTCATGTGGATCTGACAAAAAGTGCTTTGCTGATTAAAGTCCTCTCTTCACTCGCCGTCATGTTTGGTAGCACTTCAGAAAGCAGAATATGATGAATATACTGTTTGTGACAAAAGAAAAGTCTCTGTACATGCATAGTGCAGACTGTATTTACAACATCAGCTGTTCTGTTTGCTGTGAATGATTTTTTGCTTTTTACAAGTGAAGATGGGAGTTTTCAGCGATATTAACACGTCGGTTTACACGACAGTAGCGTTTTAAAGAAAGAGAAGCTTGTGTGTGTGTGTGTGTGTGTGTGTGTGTGAGAGAGAGAGTCAAAGTCTCCTGAAAGTGTAGATTTGATGAACATGTCACTCGCGGTGACGCTCTGTCTTTACTTCCTCTGTAGATTTTGTTTTCTGTGCATCAACCAAAAAAACTCATCCAGAGCAGCGCAGCATCCGGACTCATCCTCCGCTACGATCGAGCCACGTACGTGTCGAGATCAGGGGTCCGTGTTTGGTTGAGTCAAAGGGCCGCAGGGTCAGATATCGCCTCGAAAGGTCCACTCAATCATCTGCCTGCTGGCGCCGGCCTTTCCTTGCACGATGCCGGCGTCTGCGGCGGTCCCCTCGGCCGCCGTGGTGGTGCGTATGATGGTGCGAGCTCTGACTGTCTCTCAGCCGCCTCACCATCTCATGGTCCTTGTTGCCTAGCACCCGAGGCAGGAAGAGCGAGGCTTTGTCCGTACTGCGGGTTTTGAAGCCTCGCCGCGGCCGGCCTTTGCCGTTAATGGAAACGTACCACTGCCGCTTGGCGCTGGCTCGCCGCTTGCTGCTGCTGCCGCCGCCTGGTGGCAGCGGCTGCTCGGTAGAGTGGTGGCGGGACGCGTACGTGTTGTACCCCAACTCGTGGATCCGCTCCACAAACTCACACTCTTTGTTGAACACTTCCTGGGGAGAGGAAGAAGGAAGCGGTGAGGCACATTTGTTTCGCAGCTTGCCGTATGGTTCTGATTTACAGCACGAACTCTCAGAGACGCCGAGAGTTTCCGGTCTGCTGTCAGACTCCGAATCAGCCAGAAAATAATGAAATACATGTCAGATGAACACAGCAGGTAAACATTACAGCACGTCCAAAACCGTTTCTGCTGGTCAGACGTGACCCTTTAACCCGGAGACCTGCTTCACCTGAGGGCCACTTCTGCAGAACCACAGGAGGCCAGGGGCCAGTCCCAGCGGCCACATACGTGTTTCCGCGATTAGTTTCCAGGGATTGAGGACATTTCTCCAATTTTAGGACGTTTTAGGATGTTAGGGCATTTCTCGGATTTTAGGGCATTTCCTGGATTTGAATACGTTTCTACGATTCCAGGACCTTTCTAGGATTTTAGGACGCTTCCACAATTTTAGGACGTTTCTTGGACTCTAGGACGTTACTCTGACTTTAGGATGTTTCCAGGATGTTAGGACATTTCAAGGACTTCAGGACTTTTAAAGGATCTTAGGCTGTTTCTAGAATTTTAGGACATCCCTGGGATTTCAGGACATTTCGAGATATTAAGGTCATTTCTAGGATTTTATGACATATCAAGGATTCCAGGATGTTTCTAAGATTTCAGGATGTTTATCTGATTTTAGGGGCTTTTCTCTAATTTAGGACACTTTAGGACTGGCATGGTTTTGATAAACAATCTCTATTTTGATGCTGTTTATGCACTCTGGCGCCAAATCAATTTATTTTTATTGTGAATTAGAAGAAGGTTGGGGGGCCACTCAGCACCCAATCGAGGGCCAAATTTGGCCCGTGGTCCGTAAGTTGACTTTTGCTGCTTTAACCTGCTCAGAGTCAAACATGCTGCATGTGTTAAAGAGCACACGTGATGATGAGATGACATCTTTACTCACCGAGGCGTACAGCCGGCCTTTATCGTTCATGGCCAAATATCTGCCCGAGAAAAGCCCTTTAATGGCCACAACTCCCACATCCACCGCCGTGATCTCCATGATGCCTGCAACCCAAAAACATAACAGTTAATCACACAGCATCTAAATGATGTTTGACTTTCATCATGATTCAAAATCCTTCAACAGATCTTTCTATTCTCCGGTAAATGTTGTAAAATGGAAATCAATTAAAAAACAAGAGGAGCAAATTTACACTAAACAAACAAACACACAAACCTTTGTCACATTCACAATAAAGGACTTAATTTCCGGTTTTGTTTGCCCCATTCAGTGTGTTTATTGGCTGTTTTAATCAGTGCTTGATTAGTCAATGGCCCATTGAGCTGCCGCAGAGAGGCTCTAATGGCCGCTGATTAGATAAATACATCCGTTAGGACAGCGCCTTTGTCCCGCCGGGATGTTAATACTTTGGCTGATACTTATGGACTAATAGAGATTAACCTGCATGTCGGCAGCTTCGCTGTGACACACACACACACACACACACACACACACACACACACACACACACACACACACACAGCGCGTGCACACACACGCACGCTTCGTTGAGTAAGTGACAGTGAAACTCTGATAGATTAATCATATCGAAAATTACTAAAATTGATCAAAATAAACAAATAACTAACTAACTAATATAATAGGCCTATAAAGACGGCCTATTTTAAATGTTTTCAAACGTACTTGATTGACTTGAATATGACGTGTTTCACTTCATTCACAAATCTGTATTTTGATAAAAACAATCTGACCCAACATTTAAAAGTCAAACTAAAAAAACTGGATTGTGCCAAACTGACGCACAAGTTATTATAATAATAGTTTAGTTAGTAGTTAATAGTTTTTCCAACAGTTTTCTGTGCGTAAAATGTGATGAAATACTTACTATATGGGTTGTTTTCCTCCAGCGATCCGTCTATTTTCCCATTCGGATGAATTTGTAAATGATATTTAGTCGCGCAGTAGAGTTTCCTGCGTCGCGGCGCTCCTCCGAGGTGCTCGTACACTCCTCCGCGGCCCCCGGCGTCCCTCCGCTGCCGGGGGTCGCAAGCCTGTCCCGGGGCGCAGCGAGCCCGGGGACAAACGGGATCCAACAGGCTCAGCAACACCAGCAGAGGAATCACCAGCATTGTGGCATGGCCGTGGAGCGCGAACTGTGGCGAGAAAAAGGAGAAGTCCTGCGCGGCTCTCGGGGTCCCATTAAAGTGTCGGGGCCCCAACGCTCGAGAGCTCCAGCCTCGCGCACATCCGTGAGACACAGCAGCGGAGGTGCAGGCAGGGTCCCGCTCCGCGCCTCTGACTGCTGCTGGAAATCCCTCCTGCGGATCAGACTGAGAGGCTGCGCGCAGACGGAGCGCACATATAAAAGAAGCTTGTGGCGACAATAGGCTGAACTCCGACCAATTGATACAAAGGAAAGGGGGAGGCAAAAGGTATCAGCCCTGTGTGAAGTGAGAGACGTGGATAAAATTACACAGTGGCTGAGTGCGGAACAGCTCTGCTCTGAACTCCTCTGCTGAAATATCCTGAAAGAGCAATTAGACATCCCAAATTATACAGGCGGGCTGAGCCTGCCGCGAGCTCTGCAACAGGTGAGGACTGTTGCTGGATGTTTGAGAAATCCTTAAGCGCCTTAACCTTTAAAACACCTTCGGCATGATTTTTTCTGTTGAATTCAGGCATTTAAGCCACACAAACTAAGGCCTTTACTCTCATTTCTCTCACACTTGAGAATTTAATTCACCCAAAATCTGGGACATTTTAAGAGGTTAAGAATTTTGACTTTCAGGTGGTCCACTCCCTAAAGCAGTGAAACTCAACTTACAGCCAGATGGCCCCCCAACCATTTTCTCACAATACAAATGTGCAATATGGTGCATAAAACAGTGTCAAAATAGAGCTTGTTTATCAAAAAAATTGTCTTTGGAGGATCCCCCACAACCCCCGAAAGAGGTCCTAGCTAAGACCCTCATGTCCTAAAATCCTAGAAACGTCCCTCAATCCTAGAAATGTAGTAAAATCCGAGAAATGTCCTAAAATCCAAGGAATGTCATAAATCTTGAACTCTCCTTAAATCCTAGAAATGTCTTATAATCCTAAAAACGTCCTAAAAACCTTTGAACATCCTAATATCCTAAATCTGAAAGCTGTCCAGAAATCCTAGAAATGTCTTAAAAACCTAGAAAGGTCCTTAAATTGTAGAAACATTAGAAAAACCAACAAATGTCCTAAAATCTGAGAAATGCCCTAAAATGCTGTCTTAAAAACCTAGAAACATCCTAAAATCCTAGAAATGTTCTGTAATCCTAGAAATGCCCTAAAATCCTAGAATCATTCTAAAATCTTAAAAATGTCCTAAAATCCTAGAAACACCCTATAATCCTAGATATGTATGGACATTCTAAAAATGTCCTAAAATCCTAGAAATGTCCTAAAATCTTAAATACGTCTTAAATTAACAAGTTCACAAAAGTTCGCACATCCAGATGACAAAAACTAGCTCCTAGATGAGCGATAATACAGGAGAAGAAAAAACAAAGACTTTGCTCCCGACAATATTTAATTCAATTACCACCGAGGTGACGTTTTGAGCTACTTGCTCGTCATCAGAAAACTGTGCAACGCCCTCCGCTGATGACTCATCCCTGATCGCACTGGTTCCACTCAAAACTGGTGGAAACGTGGGCTGGTTTTCTAGATAGCACCACGGTTCCACGAGTCCTGAACGGAAACGGCTCAAGAACTAATTCGGTGGAAAAAGGTGTAAGAGTTGATCCAGAGGTGGTGACGAACCGTCACTGCGAGTCGGTCAAACCTCGTTTCTAAAAAAAAGTTCCTTCTTTGTTCTCAAAAGTATTTAGATGCTGCTTCCTCCGCCTGACCTGTAAGCACTGCCCGCTAATGCTAAGGGTCATTTAAGTTAAATTAAGAAAAAAAGACAAATGAACGGTCTGTCACCGCTCTCCATGTGCTCCTTAATTCTTTATCCTCCACCCGAGCAATACATCGCCCCAGACTTTTCCCATCCTAATGCCCCGGCTCTGGCTAGGCAGCAGCCGGTGGGCGGAAGAGCAGCAGGCTAAATGACTACTGCCTAAATTGCTTCCATCTTGGTCGCATTATGGTTTGCATTCTGGTAATTAGCACCATCATCTACAAATCTCTCTGCCCTTTGGCGCTGCTCCACCGCTGCTACGAAGGCCTCTGCTGAGAATCCCCCAGAGAGTCGACGGTTAATTTGTCTTCCCCTCCCATACATCACCCGACGAGCGGCCTCTGTCATTTTATTTACCCCGATGATCAGAGAAAAGGCAGCTCTCTTTTAATTACAAAATGTGTGCACGTTAAGCCTCCGAGACCCCTCGCGAGTCAGACAACACACCGAAAACATGAGCCGGACCGTGTGTATCAGCGGTTGTTCTGGTGGCCATTTCTAAGTGAGACGCTCTTGATGTGGTTAAATGCTGGAAGAGGGTGGAACCTCAGATGTGGTATGCTGTTTCTCTCAGAAACTATTTTAATTACGCTCCCCTCCACGCCGCCCACAAAGCATCCCAGCAATAAGCAGAGCAAGCGCTCTCAATTTGTGATGCACACACGCTCGCACACACACTCTTCACATCAGGATAAATCTGTTGTTGTTTTTAATTTTGGAGGTTAAAATGAGCTGAAACCGAGCTTCAGGTTTTATACTCAGATGCATTTGGCTGCAGGGTTAGGGTTAACCCCATGTGCGACCTCCGTACGTAACACGGGACTCTCTACGTTTCCACACAAACCTTAGTGGAAAAGTCCAATCTGTGTATTTTCAGCAGTGGGTTTCATCTTCAGAGGTATTTTCTTGCTCTCACAGATGTCTTCTTAATGCGGGACATATTAAAATGTTTGAGACCAGCGTTTAATCCAACATCGCCACAGCAGCCATATATTATGTTTAATAATGTTTAAATAACACAGAAACTAATTCCAAAATAATTGTTTTTTATGCCTCAAAAGCTAATTTATAAAAATAATTGAAAGTTCCATTTCCACCTCCTGAAGCAGGACATAAGCACATAAAATATCCTGTAGCCAATTTAATATCTGTGAATAAAATTCCTAATAGTAATAGTAATAATAATAATAACAACAGCAACAACCATTAAAATAAAAATAAAAATAAAAATAATAATAATAATAGTAATCATGACTTTGTTTATACAGTACATAAAAATTGCTTTACAACTGAAAAAAGGTTATAATCTACAAAATATGTCCAAGGAACAAAATATTAGAACCTTCTTAAAGTCCTAGAAATGTCCGATAATTCTAAAATGTCCTAAAATCCAACAAATGTCTCAAAAACCTACAAACGCCCTGATATCCGAGAAACATCCTAAAATCCTAGAAATGTTCTGAAATCCTAGAATAGTCCTAAAATTGTAGAAATGTCCTAAAATCTGAGAAATATCCTAAAATCTAAGAAATGTCCTAAAATCTGAGAAATGGCATGAAATCCTATAAACCTCCAAAAATCCTAGAAATATCCTAAAATCTAAGAAATGTCCTAAAATCTGAGAAATGGCATGAAATCCTATAAACCTCCAAAAATCCTAGAAATCTCCTAGAAATTCCTAGAAGTGTCCTAAAATCTGAGAATCGTTGTGAAATCTGAGAAATGTCCAAAAATTCAAAAATGTCCTAAAATCCTAGAAATGTATTCAAATCGTAGAAATATCCTAAAATCCAAATTACGTCTTAAAACCCTAGAAATGTCCTACAATACTATAAACGTGTATGGGCTGCTGCTTTAAAGCTGAAACGATAGAGGTCCACACACCGAGGAGATCCTATTAAAGGATTTTATTCTGTGAAATAAGTAATGTATGAAATGTCACTTATTTCGCAGAATTAAATCCTTTAAGGGGAGCTCCCCGGTGTGCGGACCTCTATCGTTTCACATCTTGGTTTATCTTGGATCCAGCACCCACTACAAGATGCGCGTGTCTTATTTTGAATCTTCCTGCTGCTTTAAAGGGACATACACTTGCGTATCATCTGCATAACAATGAAAGTTGATATTGTGAATAGGGGACCCAGATAAGACCCCAGGGGGACCCCAGCCAGCTGCCAGAAGACAATGTTGACATTGTGCATTTCTACAAACAACAAATAAGTTACATTTGCAGGTTTCACACGCAACATTTCTAAGGCGACTTACTATGAGCCGACTTCGTCATCAGGAGGAGGGATGGTGAATGATATGATACCTTCATGAAAGACCTGCCAAGCTGCAGACCACTTTTGAAGACCTAAAAACAAACAAAAAGAGAAAATTATTAGAATTTAGTAATCTCCAAACAAGAAGCTGTTTTATTTCTAATGAGACAAAGAAAAGACGATTGTTCTCCAGGTGACTGTGATAAGCAAGGAGTTCACACACAAAAAAAACAAACAGTTAAAGCAAGCATAATTTATCGATCAACTCGTTACGAAAGTGTATGTCATTCAAGAGAGACAATAAAAAAATGAAGGTCAATATTGTCATTAGGGCTGAGCGATAAGGAATAAAGTCTTATCACAATACTTTTTTCATATCAGTTGATATCGATATATATATCACGATATACATCAAATCAGTATTTCTGTCAAGCTTAAAGGTTCCTTTGACTCCTAAGTGAGATATGAAGATATTATCAGGGTTAATTTTGGTTTAAATATTTATTTTCTGTCAGACATTGAACATGACAAATATACTGTAGAACAGGCGTCACACCAGCTGGAGGACCTATTCTACTAAAATTCAAAGAGGTCCAGTTACTAAAATTTCCTCCCCGCAAAGGTCCGAGCCTCATACATAAAATCAATATCACCATTAACTGAACATTTTTGCTCTTTTTTTGTGGTTTGTTTTTTGCCCTCACAGTTCACTGACACAGTTTCATGTGACCATGGTGTGTTGGAGTGTAATAAACATATGATTTATTATTATTTATTAAACTTTCCAGCATTATATAAAAATGAAAAGCTCCATCTTAAACAAACTTCAGGTAAATTTAAGCACATTGTGCTGATAATAGGCCAACCTCTCCTGACTGCAGGACTCTGACTTCAACTTCTGTCAAACTTCTGTGCTATTTATCATTTTCCTCAGGAATTAAAAACTGTTGAGTTGGCCTACTTCTCCTATAGCTGTCAACAGCCTGCCAACATTCACAGTTAGAGAAAGGCTGAAAATAAGCTCATGTGCTTGTGGCCCCGGGCCCCCAAAACATTACATCTGCCCCTGGTGATAATAATGAGAGCTCAGCGCGAGCGGCCGGATGAGACACGGAGCGATGCGTCCTGGTGTTTCTAAATAATTCATCCAAAGTCTGATTAAAGCTGAAACTAACACAAAGTTGTCTGTAGAAGTCTAGAGAAGTCACTTTCACCTCTGCAAATGTGTCTGTTTCAGAAAACAGGGGTGACAAAAAACAGGGGTGACAAAAAATGGGGACAGTAAGGAACAGTTATATAGCTACCAATCACAACTTTTTAAGATTGAAATGCAAAAGAAATGAACCGAACTGAACTGAATCAGACTGCTGGCTGAAAAGGTTTCATGCTGCCTTCATCTGCTTCTCAGAAATATTGTATTTACGGGTTACGAGCACATGATCGACCCTCCAGAGTCGCAATTACGAGTGGGAAATTGGGAAATTTCGATGATACGTGAGTAACTGCGAAATGGTCTCACGCCGAAGTCGTCATATGGTGACGGTCGGTCAGTGACCTTCCACGTCAATCTATAACGTTTTGAGTTCGGAGTGAGAACGGGTTGGGTAACCAGGTAAAATAAGGAGCAAGGATGCACTTGATGAGTTGGCGCGTGGGGAGGTGAATGACTAACATTAACAACTGATGTTGGTGCAGCAGTCTGGAATCCACTTCCTGCGTGTGTTTTCTACACCTTACCATGTGCCTCTTTTGCCTAAACCTAACGATCTGTGACTTTTGTGCCTGATCCCGACCACCGTGACAGTTGTTTACATGACGGTGACGGTCTGCATCATCCCATGACATGCATCCTGGAACGTCATAGGTCGACGTGGCAAGGATAACTAAAATGTTGTAGGTTGATGTGGAAGGTCGCAGCCGACTGACCGAGTTCGGAGTGACGTGTAACGTGTTGGTTGCTGAGTTGAGGTTTGCGTGACGTTTCAGGGCAGCAGAAAAATCAGAAAGCATCTAAACAGTGCCAACCATTGACGGTAAAAAAATGATAGATTTTCTTATGTTTTTTTCCTAGCAGTTCTCATTTACTTTAAGTAGTTGCACATTTTAGTATATGCATCTATCAGCTGTAGCAAGCAGGCAAACTCTTCACTATAAAGCCTGACAGGCGAGCTCATAAATGAATTAAACATCAGCTACAAACCAGATGTGCATTTTAAGTTTTGGTAAAACATCAGCCCCAGCAAAACAACGTTTTCCTTCTAGTGTTAATGTTTGATGCTTTTTTCTGACCAGAGCTTTTGAATGCACCTGAAGGCAGCATTAATGTACAGAGTGCTAACGTCACAAATGAGGCCGGGTCAGGGTTCGGGCATCAGAGGACATCTCAAATGCATCTTGAGAGATCACTTGTATTGAATTTCGCGTCCCTGCTCACTTCTGAATGTGGGGAAACTTCAGCCTGGGCCAAACAGAAGAAATGCACGTTTGTGCTCGGCCGCGGAGTGGCTGCAGCAGCTGTTTGATGCCTCGGCTCGGGTACAGACTTCTTGTCCGAGTTTTTTGGCAGAGGCAAATCAACTGTGTTTGGGGTGCTTTGTTCTGCTATCTACACAATACAAAGTTGACTAATTGGTCCTTCAGTGTGGCCGGGGAGCCATTCGAGTTCACATTACACTGCACACTTGCATTCCTGACCACCTCCCGATGCGGCCGCAGTTATCAGGTCCCAGCGAGTCCTCGTTTTGGACGCATTCACACCTGAGTTTTCGAGAAAAGCTCGGCCAATTCCTGATTATTTACCCAACTGAAATATTTTAAACCATTCCTTTTGCCATCATCCACTTGACAAATGAATCCAAACCGAGCCACATGGAGTGCTCCGAGACAAAACCCAAAAGCATACATTTTAACTTTCCTTTTTTTCTCTCCTCCAGCCATGAATGAAAGCAAGAATTTCAGGGCTCCTTTTTTAATTGACCTCCCAAAAATTCTCCCCGCCCTCCCCGCCACCACCCCAAAAAACCCCTCTTGGCACAAAAGGGTTTCTTTTCTGCAATAATACAAAGGTTATTAGCCAGGTCCTTTTCTTGGCCCCCCCTTTTAGCAGAGGAAAAAGGAGGTACCAGTAATCCAGAGCAAATCAAAATGACCTTTGAACCCTTTCTGCTGTACTTTTTCTCATGGGCAGATTTCTTTGGTGAGGCGGTGATCAGAGGGCTGAACCCAGCCGCTGCCTCTCGTCTCCTGACAAATCGCTGCTGAGCCTCTTTTGTCCCCCTGACTTTGATCTCACCTGCTTGTCAGGCGCTTCAGAAAGAAGTCTCGTACAGTTCCAGCACACAGCAAACAAATTGGCAACTATTTTATTCTGCCTCTCTCTCTCTTTTCTCTCTGCGCAGCCAAGTTCAGACTCCAATATCGGCATGTTGGTTTAGTTAATGGTGCTTCCAAAGCTTGTAAATACAACTAAAAGTCACAGTTTTGAATAATTCAGCCGGACAGTATCATTAAAAACCTCATTGTGACATCTGGTGAGAAAGACGCTCAGGAGCAGATAACAAAAAGGACACAGCAAAGACAAAAAAAAGTAGAAATTCATCTGATTTAAAGATTTCAGCTTTTCTCAGATAAACAAAATGGGTTTGTCTGTGTTGCTTGCATCACTTTGTTGACCCTTTGAAACCTGAGAAAATTAGCTTGACTTCTTTAAAAAAATGAGAAGGCAATGTGCAATGCAAGAAAAAAATTAACAAAAAAAATATCTAAAAAATTGTAAGAAGTACAAGAAAATTACCTAAAAAATTAGAAAAAATCAAACAAAAAGCAAAGCAAAACAAAACAAAAAAAGGATGTCTTGGAATAAGTGACAATTTAAATATGTAATCTTAACAATTATAAATCTAGCTTTTTTGTTATAGTTTTTTCCCTTATTTTCCCAGTTAAAAAAAAAAACAATTTTCTAAATCTGCTAATTTCATGTGTGTCAGATTTCTCACTGAGCTGCTCACTGTCTTTCTGCTCAAAGGTTTAAATACTTGCGTATCACTGTATCATACTGAATGTTTGTCCTGTAAAATCTGTTCCTTTACAGCAAAAAAAAATTAAAAATCATAAATTAATTAGAAACTACCTTTGTAATTCCAGTACAACAGAGCACAGCATTTTGTGTACAGATCATTTTTAGCATTAAATCTGCACGGAGTCAGTAGCTGCTGGCTGATGTTGTCTTTTCAATTCTTGCTTAAATCTCATTAAAAAAATAAACATAAATAAAACCAACAAAATTTTTTTAAAAAATCAAAAAAATTATTTTTATATTGAGTATTATTTTTACCGTCAGTGTATTTCATATATTTTCTTACAACATCCTAAAAGTAACCAAGGCTTGATTAATGTTTGTATGCTAAGGCACCGTACAGCACTTGGTCAGAGGTTTGGGAAATAAAGCCGTAAACTTTTTAGATTTAGTGGAGTAATGGCGCGCTGAGCAGGCGGCGAGCTCGCTCTGTGTGTGCTGCAATCTGAGCTTCTCTGTGGTTTCTTGTGGTGAGCCGGTCTGACCACACGCGCATGTTCGTGCGTGTGTGTATCCCTCTGGCTAACTCACCGCTCTTACTTTGCACTGCGCTCATACGGCTGTTACCGCCGACATCAGGATGGCGCACTGCAGAAGTGAAGCGCCCTTTAAATGACCTGCATCTAACACGAGACGCAAGGCTTGAACCCGAGTCCTGAACCCGAATATCTCTCGAATAATACTAAGAATATGAGAGGAGCTCATATGAGCGCCCACCTGTTGTGGAATTCACAATCTCGTAAGCGGAAACTGTTCTGGGAGTGCTCGATGTTGGATTTTTCACTGATATCTGATAAGCAACAACTCATTTGTCAAATTACTGATGTATCGATTTTAACCTGACTTAACTGATCTTTAAGTCTCTTCTGTAATTAAAATCATTTCATGCAAACTCTTACAATGATGGCGCACCAGCAGATGGAGACATGAATTTCAATGCTTTTCAATGTAATAGTCATTCATTGTGCAAAATAAGGAAAATACTTCCTCTTAGGGTTGATGTTTTATGCATTTATACTTTGTCAATTTAAAAACAAGTTATGATGGAGTGGCATTTCCATTTCAGGTTTTTATTTTATTAGTTCAAATGAATAAAAATGATAAATGACTTCAGTCTATCGATTTACCATTTACTTTTGGTTTCCTGTCAGAGGAATTATTATTATTATTATTTTGACCACATTACAACATGTGATATTCACATAACAACATTAGATTATTGTGCATTTGTATTTAAACATGACAGGAAGAAGTGCTCTCCATAATCTAATTCTGCCCACTCTGTTTCTGGACATACTGAGTAACTTTGGTGAGGGGGTGACCCTGTTAAAAACCCCCAAAACAAAACATGTAGGAAACTCTACAAGGTGTGGGTCACATGATTCACGGGGTCACATGAAGGCTACCTTTCTAAAGTCCTACAAACTACAGTGTGCTAACATTATACTGTAATCCTGTTACACTGTTCTCATACAGCACTGTATTCAACAAAAACACAATTAAAACATCCTACACGTCTATTTCATTCATAACTGAGTTATTTATCATTTATCTGTATAATTGTTAAGATGGATATGTTTTCAACTAAAAAACTGCCACGAATCTTCAATCTATTCCGTGTTTAACTGGATTTTTTTTAATAGCGATCTGTATAATTATCAAGATGAGCGTGTTTTTGACTGAAGCACGGCAAAACTTCTTTGATCAACTTTGTTCCTGGCTGGACAGTAAAGGCTGCAGCACATCTAAGTGGATAAAAATATCGATTAACAGGATTTAAATGGACAGAAAATGAGGGCTTTTATGTATCCTACAGTACAATCACAAAAATCAAGGGAAAATTACCACAAAATTAATTATGCTTGTATGTTTAATAAATATGTGTATGTGCATGTGTCTGTTACTTGTATGTGAATACTATTTTTTCTTGTGTGTGTGTGTGTGTGTGTGTATCAAATACTTGCATGTTTGTGTGTGCAGGTTTCTAGGTATATTCACATTTGTATTTTCTATGCATGTTAGTGTGTGTGTAAATGGTGTTTATGCGCGTATGTTTAATGAATGTGTGTATATGCATTACTGTGTGCGTGTTGCCTGTATGTGAAAAGTATTTGTGTGTGTGTGTGTGTGTGTGTGTGTGTGTGTGTGTGTGTGTGTGTGTCTATCACAGCCATTGATGGCCTCTAGAGTTTCATCCCTCCACAATCATTTGCCTGTTGGAAGGTGCAGCCGCTCTGCAGGCATCTGAAACCTGCAGCTAACAATCAAAGAGCTGTAGGAGTATAGGACAGACCTATCTGGTTACAGAGGGAGAGCGAGTGAATGAGAGACAAAGAGTGACAGTGCGAGAACGAGAGAGAGAGTAGCGAGAAAGAGAAAGCGTGTAAGAAAGAGAAAGGGACAAAAACATTACAGAGGTTGTTATTTTCGTCCGTCTTCTGCGGCTCTTTTAGCATTCGTCTTCTCACTCATGTTTCCTCTTTTCTGCATGAGAATCAGTTTAAACCAAGATGAATTCACGGCAAACCTGTTTGTCTTTTTCCTCACAAAAAGACTCCTTTGACTTTGATGTGCCAAGTGCACGTGACAGAAAAATCAACACACAGGGCACCTTTTAGTGTCTCTCTGTGATGCTGAGCTCAAACACACTGTGGTTACTGTTGTCAAACAGTTACACTGTAAGCAACTGCTGCTCATTTACAGCCAATCTCCGTCAGTTAAGTAGTGTATTTGTACTGTAGTTAGCAAAGCATTGTGGATTACACTTGAACCAACAGCACTGCTGTGTTAGACGACAGGACGCTACAGTGTTTTTTGGAAACAGGGTGTTGCATGGAGAATTTGGAGCTCGGTCAGAAGTTAGTCTTGTAATTCTAACATCAGGCTTTTTGTTTCAAAGTCGATTTCCTTTGAGAAAAACAGACAGAAATGGGGCGCTCTGTAGCTCATTTGGTAGAGCAGGCACTGGATGTACAAAGGCTACGTCCTCGCTGCAGCGGTCGCAGGTTCACGTCTGACCCAGGCCCTTTGCTGCGTGTTGTCCCTTCTCTCGACCCCTTTCGCACTGAAGCCTGTTCTACCCAATAAAGCTGCAAATGGACTCTGCAATAGTCACGGGTATTTATCGCCTCTAGCTCCGATTGGGATTGATGGGAACTCAACACCCGGGTGAACACGGTAATTTCAGCTCCGTAACTGGTGAGATGCAGTGACGTGCTGTTCCTTAATTACCCTCCGTCTCCCCCTAAGCTGCGCACAAACATTATTCCAAGTTAGTCTGCACCGAGTTTGAAAGAGAGACTGAATTAGAAAGATATTATAAAGGAGAACAAACCCCTGAAAAGTTTTTAAAGAACTCTGTTCCTGCTGTTTACCTGTTCTCCTGCCTGTCTGTGATGTCGCACGGACACACCAACAAAACAACCCAAACACACACACAAAAGCTGACAGAAAGAAGGCAGCCTCATGTGCTGCAATGGTGTGTTCACTGGCAGTGGGAATACAACCCATCGCCTAAAATTTGGAAGGTTTACCCGTGTTTGAAAAACCTGCACGCAGGCGCTAATTTTAGGTAAGGGGTATGAGCAGAAGACAGATGAAGTGGTTTTAACCACATTTCACTTCACAGTGATTCAAACTACCATCCACGGTGAGCGTAAAAGAATTAGATGCAGCAGGTTGTGAACGTTGGAGACCGGCGGGCTTGAATCAGCAGAGGAGTGACCAGTAGAGCCAGTGTGTGTTTTCCTTCAGGTTTTCTCGCCACTTGAGGTTTCTTGCAGCCTGTCAGAGCGAGGCTGCGATCACTCAGTGAGCTAGTTCTCCTGATGACAGACGTCTGTCTTGAAGGCACTCGAGGGAGCGATGTGTTTGCTTTTGTCTTTCAGCTGACATGCTGCAGCTATGTTAATGCCTCTCTGCGCTCTCTCTGTTGGCCAAAGCTTCTTTCTCACCTGCATGCATGCAGGGGTGAGTCGCACCAACAGGGGTGGGTGGTAACTTGCTACAAATAAAAGTAAAGTCTTTTTTCTAAGGAACAAGTATTTTTAATGTTCCTTTTTTAAAAATAAACTGAGCTGAGCAAGTAGATTTTTAAGCCAGCAATTTAGTTTGTACCTCACAGCATTTGCAACTTCTACATTTTTTCCAACTCGTCTACTGGTTTCCAGCTTCCTGGAGGAACCACTCCTCTTCTGACCACAATGTGATGATGATGGAGCAAAACCCAGAACAAGAGGCAGCTTCCAGCGACAATCTCAGACCACACGTGTCAACGCTTTTTATACCAAAATCTGTAAAAGACAGCAGTTACATGATGAAGTGCTTGCTTTGCCTACCAAGAAACACAGTACTCATGTTTTCGACAGCAGTGTGGTAACAGTGTAGTTAGGTTCAACCACAAAAACCACGTGGTGATGGTGAGGAAAAAAAGTCATGTTTTGGCTTAAAACAACCATGTTTGGTGGCACAAAAGCGTCTTGAAAAACAGGGACAAGCCAGAGAAAAAAATAGGTTTGGTGGCTTAAACACTGCACAGTTTGTTGTCACAACAGCCAAGTTTGGTACCACAAATGTGAAAGTGGAAACGTCATAAAGGTTTGCCAAAACACAACCAGTTTTGTTGTTTGCTGGTCTTAAAAAGTGGTTTGCATTTGTTGCACAGTCCTGGCAGGAAAAAACATCAATGTTGCTGTGAAAAAAATGCTTTTTCTGCCACTATACCCACTAAAAAAGATGGGTCAGAGAAAACACATGCTTGGTGTCTAAAAAGCTGATGGAAACACAGCAGTGACTTGCTAAAACACAGCAGGTGTTACGTTTTTTGGTCTCTGGCAGTGCTCTGCCGCTTGGCAGCCGCTCTCCTCGGTGTCACACCGGCCCCTCCCCCTCCTGATGACAAAGTCAGTCCATATGCTACGTCACTTTAAAAACGCTGATACATTACATGAAAAACCTACACACATATCCATGGTTTGCAGAAATGCAGAAAGAAAATACTTTCTTCTAAAGACTGGGCTAAATTTATATTTTAAAAAACTACTTTTATCATCTTTTAACTACTTGTTCAAATGTCAACTGAACCTTTGAATTAAATATAAGAAGGGTGTCAGGCGTCATTGCAGATTTCTAGTTGTTGTTCTGTGGCTGTGATCACTGACTGATGATCACTATTTATGATATTTAAGAGCCAGTATTAGGGGCCGTTTACATGTTAACAGTTCTTGCCTATAGTTGCCAGAGAGGCCACTGAACTAAAAACGTATCTCTTCACTTTAGCCTTTAACTGGCGCCGACTGAACTGCTTTGCATTCTGCTTCGCAGATACGCACTGCTGCACTTCTTTAAATGTTGTATTTTCCTTAATTGTTTTCTGCATTTCTACACTATTTTCAGCCTTATTTTTATTAATAATGTCAGTGGGTTCACATTTTATTTTTATTTTCCATCTCATTCTGTGCATTCAATTTTTATCCTTGTTTTATCTCACTTTTACTGGTATTATCAAGTGGATTTTATCCATGTTAAGATGCATTCTGTGCTTTCTATTCTGATTTTACTTTACATGCGTGTTTTATTATGTCTTTTTATGTGAAGCACTCGGTGCATGTCTTTTTTAAAGCACGTTGGGCTTCACTTCTGTCATGAAAGGTGCTATACAAATAAAGTTTATTATTATCATTATTACAAAGAAACACCACCAACTACTGGCCTGGCATGCACACCACAGTGTTTGTGGTTGTTTTTGCAGATCCATGTAAATGAGGATAATTTTCACAATGTTATCATATGAAAGTGGATTTAAAAAAAAAAAAGCAACACAAAAACTACTCCATTTTTAGCAGGGCAGTTCTTGTGTAAACCTGACCTTAGTCCAACACCGTATCCACCTGTATGCTGTAGTTTTGCCCTTAAAAGACTTCTAACTTCACTTTGTGATTTCTGGGATGGGAGGGGTGGTTGGGGGAGTTCTGGTAAGGGAGAACAGGTTGAGGAGGAGGTGCGTCAGGGAGTTTGAGGCCAGTGATGGTGAGGCTGAGGGGGATTCAAAGGAGCTGGGCGGAGAGGGAGGAACAATGAGTGTGCAGAGAGGAGGGAGGCAGCGTGGGAGAAAACCTGCGTCTGAATACAGAGAGAACTAATCGCATCGAGAGTCCGAGCAGTTTGGGTTTATATGCCTGCTGATAGCTTCACGATGCTTTTTAAACTGCACCATTAAGGTCAATCAGACAACTTTTTCTTCTTAGAAATACACGTTACCTGTGAAACAAGGAACAGTCATAGTTTTCATTTCATGTTTTGCAAATTGTTTGTTATAAAGTTCAGAAAAGGTCACTTACAGTTTCTTCACCCTTAACTCTCAAACTTACGTGTCCCTTTTCCAGAACTGTCCCTTAACTGAGGACAGCAAAAGGGGTTGATATTTTTAAGAGCAAACTCAAGAACTACCTTTTTTATTTGGTTTTTAATTGAATTTTACCTATTTATTTATTGACTTTTGGGCAGATAGCAGGACGTCATATTAAAGGCCAGAAAGCAAAACACAAGCAGAGCAGATCCCTCTGCGAATATCTCATTCTGAGAGATGTGTTAAGAGCAAATATTGTCACCCAAAATTGTGAAGCACCAAACTGCAGCTCCGAGATCCAACAGTCCACTAATATACAAACGTCATCCAAAGTAATGTCACGTACAACTTTTATACACAACCAGTCACAACTTGGATGCTCACACTAAACATAAACACAACCAACTGGTTTGTCCAGTGACAGTTTCAATAACGTTTCATTCAAAACAAGATAATTAATATTCAAAAATCAAAACCAGGAAGGCAGAGTTAAGAGTTTAACGCAATAACAACGTCACCTTCTATGATGGCTGCAACGCATGTAGATGCAGCTGCCAGTAGCTCTTTAAATCCTTGCTACTTTTTTGCTATAATTTTATATTTCACCTTCTGCTGACGAACGACTTTTCTACGATAGAGCAGCACTTGGGAAAAGTGTGGGGTTTGGACTGAATGCAGCATCCAGAATGGAGCGTCCAGTCAGACCAGAGGGGAGAAACGAAACAGAAAGCTGAAGAGAGGGAGGAGAGCTGGCATCAGGGCGAGACTGACCCGACTTGGACCGAGAGTTGTTCGTCTACCATGCCTTCTTCTGGCTGTCTGGTCACAGGAGAAAAAAGTGGATGAGATGTGATTGAGACTCACTCACCAACGGGAAATCAGAGACTGCTCTGCACACATCGTCACAGAGACATGGTTAACCCCTAACATCCCAGATAAAGCTGTTGCACTGGGTGGGTGGACCTTGTTCAGAGCTGACAGGATGCAACACTCTGATGCTAATTCAAAAAATGCACTGTGGGAATTGAATGATGCCATCAGCAGCAACATGCCTGAGCAACTGGATGGAAGTTTCATAGTAGCTGCAGATTTTAATCAACTCCTCCTTCAACTCCAAAAATGTAGCAGGATCAAGGACAAATTGTAATATCAGTTTTTAAACTATGTTAAAAAATGACTAATAAATCCACCTTGTACCTTGAATGTTGGCACTGGTCGTAAATTGTGCGTTACAGATACGTCAAACATGAACCTTTAGGGATACTGCTCTGCAAAAATACTACCAAAATTATAGTCCTCGTAGCACTATATAAAAAATGAGCTTTTTTTTCAACTGTATGGACTTCATTGCCAAAAGCAAATTCCAGTGAAGAGACTTTGCTTCACCTTTAACTGATCAGAGCGAACAAAATTAAAAAAACCACTAACAAAAACCAAGTGATCCAAATTGGAAAGGCAGATGTCTGAAAACCACTGCTTTTGTTCTGACTCTGTGTGTGTGTGTGTGTGTGTGTAAGTGTGAGAGATTTTCTTCCACACACACTAAGGTGAAGGACTTGACAATGTGTGTGTGTGTTTTTGGGTGAATATGGTCCGAGATGATCACAGAGATTTGTTAGCAGACAGAAGCCACAGTCATGTTAACAAGGTCTACACGAACCGTGCAGCATGGTGGGCCGTCTAATGAAAAGCAGACCTGTGTGTGTGTGTGTGTGTGTGTGTGTGTGCTCGGTGAGCTACATACCTAAGTGAGAAGGTGTGACACTATAATGCTTATTATTCCCCAATAAACAGGAGGCACTTCCTGTTTACAGACTTCGTAGCAACAGCAGACTTTGAGGAGGAGCTGCTGTCATGTCACGAGTTACAATGATGATATTAAAGCTTTGGAGTACTCGAGTACTTGATTTGGAGTATCAGTATTCATTCAGCATATAGAGTAATTGCTGCCCAAACTCCCACATGTGAACAGGACTTTTGAATGTTTGTCTTTTTTACTATTAAAATGGGTAAAATCTTATTTCAGTTGGTGGAAGTCCGTCTCAGACACACACACACACACACACACACACACACACACACACACACACACACACACACCCACACACACTAGACGGGTTTCCATTGAAGATTTATGCAAAAATTAACCGATATTTTTGAAATGTCAATAAAACACAGTTGCAGGATGACTGCGTTTCCACTGAGTGATGCAGATTTCCCCGATAATTGCTTTCTTTAGACTGTTAAGCACTATCACCACACTCCAACGCTCCTTTACATGATCTGCATTTTGTTTCCCATATCGACACTTTGACATTTCTTATAAGCCATCCAAAGCTACAAAGCTAACGTGTCCCTGAAGTCGAGAGGCTGAGCCCAGAGCAGGATTTTAAAATGTACAAAGTGCCATTTCCTCACTCAATCTAACAGCTTTTGAAAACAAACTTTGCTACTTTTTAAAGTCAGAAATAACACACTCTTTGTCTTACAAATGAAATGTTGGATTCAAAAGCTATAAAACAAGCTTTTTCAGTGTCCGCGTGTCCACATCCCCACGGATGGTCAGGATTAGGGGAACATGGTTCATGGTTCATGGTGTTTTTTACTGACCCGTCTCTGTTACTCCAGCCGGGATGGTCCACAGAAAGCGTCTGTTTATTATTGTTTAGCCAAACGTTATCTTTTCCTAACCATAACCAGGTAGTTTTGGTCTGAACCAAAGCACATATTTACCACAACTTTGTTGAAACATACATTTTCAACATATTTACTACATAAAATTGTCCAAATGTAATGCATCCGTGGACTGCAGAAATGTACAATGCCAACATTTTTTGGTGCAATTGGGTTTGGATTCACCAAGTAGAGTATATTTATGCACTGTGCTAACACGTATGACTATTACAGCCGGTGCATCACCCAAAAACTGCAGTTCTACAAAGGTTTCTGCAGCATTATGTTCAGGGAGGACTCCACAGAGACAAACTAAAAGGTCTGAACCGGGTAACAAGATGCTAAAGAGTGCAGCTCAAACTGTGCAGTGATTTCTCCTGTTTACTGGCAGAAACAGGAGGAAGGGGAGTACACGAGTGTCCCTCAGCAGGTAACCTTACCTGTCCCTGAGGAGGCAGCTCTCCTCCTCCCCTGCCCATGCACCACACACTACCTTCTCCATTAGCTGCAGCAATAGTCCTCCAGCACCGCTCCTGCCATTTGTTGGCCCTTTTGTTGTGATACCTACTTAAAATATCAAAGCGGACGGAGCCTTCAATGAGACATCTGAAAACTGAGAAACCCTGGTTTTATGTGTCAATGCAGCACAACACCCCCCGTTCAGCATGTCATTCATACTCTCTCCATCTCTCTCTCTCTCTCTCTCTCTCTCTCCGGCCCCGGCTCGCTCGCTCCGAGCAGGTAAAGGGAGAGAGTAAAGCAGGCGTAGGGTGGGACATGAATGGTTGACATGGTTGGGACCAGAACAATAAGTGGAGTCAGGAAATCAAAGGCTCTAAATACAGGGAACCAGGTCAAAGGCACGGCCATGCTACCGGTGCTACACTCTGTGTGTGTGTGTGTGTGTGTGTGTGTGTGTGTGTGTGTGTGCAGGCCAATCACTGCTTTCACAGGGCAGCTATGTGCACCAGATCTTCCTGACTACTTCCTCTGAGTGATTAGACTGACCAGACACAAACTGCCCGTGTGCATGTGTGTGTGCATGTGTGTGCGCTCATTTGTGTGTGTGATTAGGGGGAAGACTGTTTTAAGGCCCGAGGCGATTCACAGTGCCACGCCGCGCTGACACCAGTTTCAAAGTGCAACGTGTGCATGTGTGTGTGTTTGGGGTGTGTGTGCATGTGTGTGTGTGTTCCCTCATCTCAGCCTCCCCGTTCAGTCCTTCTCTTCCTCTGCTCTGTGTGAAACTCTTCCTCTGCTTTTCCTCTGGGCCACACAACAAAAGCATCAACACACACACTCACGTCTCAGACTTATTCATCTGTAGTTGTGTTATGGGCCTGGCCAACTATCGGCATTTTATCATAATGATCGCCAAAAAAAAAAAAAAAAAAAAAAAAAATTGAAAAATGCAAATAAAGTGTCAGCATGGGAGAAACTTTTACTTCTTAAAATCTCAGGGGGCTATTTTTGTTTATTCAGTCTTTATTTCAATTTTCTCTTGACTTTATAAAAAAGGTTGCAGGGAAATTGCTGTATTTGATGTTGAAAGTTTCAGTTTTGATTAAAGGTTTGCTAAAGGCATTTAAACAAAGTATTGTGTTGGAGTTTGTTTTACTCCAAATTCTAAATATTGACAGAAAGATTTTTTATCATAAATGCATATCGGCTCCAAATATCAGTTGTCGATCTCATTAACTGTTAATAATCTGTGTCAGCCCGGAAAAGGCTGAATTCATGGAGAAAAGATTGTGGGGGAGTACATCTGTCGGTGGTCTAGGAACGTGCGAATTTCAAAACTGATTTCCTATTTTTATCAGATTATTTATCCGACAAGTACAACTATTATTCCAGGGTTTCACTCACATCTATTTTTTTGAGGCAACCCGCTAGAATTAAACAATCTGCTGCCAAGTGATTGACATGTAAACTTCACGTAGACTATCTGACAAATAACGTAATTAAGAAGTTGAAGTCAGCTAAATAAGCCTGTGAGAACCAACTTAATTTTAAATTATTTTTTTTAATCTTTGCACCTCTTGTCTGCACTTTTTTTTATTTTGGTGATTTTTATTTTTACAATTTTTAAAAATCATTTAGTAATTAATTTTACCTTTCATATAATATCTCTTTACTCTTTTATTGTTCATCTGTATACTTGAAGTTTTTTAAAATATTTTTTTGCTCTGTAAAGCACTCTGAATTGCCTTGTTGAATGAAATGTGCTACACAAATTAAGCTGCCTTGCTTTGCCTATTTATCACTCATTACACAGCAATATATTCAGCTCAGCTAACTAACCGCGGCCAGATTTCATATTCAATATTACGTCGCTGGCTCTTTGGCTCCACCAAGATGATTTCTGCTTTTAAGAAATGTTGATGGAACTGCAAATCCAACCTGCCCTTGAAATACCGAGTCTTTCATTTAGTGTTTAACAAAGCTTTAGTGAAGTGTGTGAATAAAGCTTTAATGACAGCTCGGGGAGTTAACATGAATCTATAGATCTCCATTTGATCTCCAGTTGATCTAAGTTGATGAGGAACCGGCATGGAGGCATTCACTCAGCTTGTTCCCTGCTAATCCCTCTGTGTTATCCCGGCTTTGTGTGTGTGTGTGTGTGTGTGTGTGTGTGTGATGTGGTCGCTCCTTCTCTATTAGAACGTGTTTCTAATGTCTGCAACATGACCGTCCGCCTCATCTCTGATACTGACGACGAAAGATTTGAGAGAACACTAAAGAAACTGTGTCCTCTTGATTTAATTCGGTTCATATTAAAAAGGGTTTTATTCTGTGGGAAACTACGTTGCCAAAGCACGTCTGAGAAAAATGTACGTAGAAAAGTAAAGATGTAATAGCATAAAGAAATGTTTTGTTTTTATTTCTTTTCTTGCACTTTATTGAGTTTTGGCAACCTCAGGGGCTTCTGAACAACATCAGTGAGACCGATAACCGATATTTGGATCCGATATGCAAATCGTGACAAGACTAAAGCACACAAGCAGGTTTGTCAGAGTTTAATAAGAATTGAACGCACAAATCCCGATTATGCACAAGGTCAAGTAACGACCATTTTGGACTATCAAGCTGCAACAGGACACATCGCCATCTGGACATTAGGCTCGTGTCTTTTTGTTAAAGTCAACACAAAGAAATAATTTTATAAATAATTTTACAGATATTGCTCTTCTGTAGGCGTGACTGGAGAACACTGAACTATTTAGGGTGTCAAAAACTGAGACAAAGTTTGGGGAAAATTTGGGTTGTTGAAGAAGGACATTTTGGTAGCATCACTTTTGGTTTACTGGACTTAACTGGTCAACGTCTAAAATCTGTCTAAACGTGCTTGAGCTGCTGCTGCTGCTCTTTCCACTGGTGTTTCAGCATTTCCGCGTCATTGCAAGTGAAATCTTATTCTATGTAAAACTATTATCGGACAAAGAGCCAGGTAAGGATCAGGAGTGTGTGTGTGAAAGAGCCCAGATGAATGGAAAATGAGAGGCTGTGTGCACTGAAGGGTTTGGCTGAGGTCTGATGCTGGAGGTCTGCTCTCACCACCAAGCGCTCAGTGGGACGGTTCAGACTGCAGTCAGGGTGGTTTGCAGGGTTTCAATTAGTGAAGCAGCAGGGAAGGCCTGTAACTTACATGACACTGTATCACCATCAAACACTTCTCATCTCGTGCCGCTCACATTCAACCTTTCTTCCTGCCTTTACTTTTTTTCCCGTCCATTTCCTAATGTAGCCAGTGCCAGGGCAGAGATTCACACATCAAATGGTTCTGTATTTTGATGGCTGTTAAAAAAAAAATCTGTCCAAATTATAGAAAAAGTTGCGAGCAGACTCCCAACCTGGACTCTGTTTCCCATATTTAATGACTATTGGAGACAGTTTTTAAAAGTGGTCCAGTATTGACTGCAGCTGTGAAACAGGCTGCAACGTCAACGTACATCAAAAGCTCATTTTTGCCTCTGATAGGCTCAGATTTTTGTTCCAAGTGTCTGACAACATTACAGAAAGGATCCCACGGAGATAAATCTTTAGGTTAGAGACTAAGATCCTTTTTGTTTTACCAGAAACGTCCCAGAAATTGCCATCGCCGAACCCACCAGACTCCATTGATATAAACAATCATTTTATCAACCTGAAATGCAATTCATTCAAGGTCAACAGAAACAAAATAAAGCTCGCAGAAACCATATTGGTTTGTCTTTCCACGTTTCCAACAATCACCACGTCTGGTCTGGCTGAAATAAACCCTTAAATCACCCAGTCATATGTGAAGATATGCTGGATCTATACACGCTAAAATGAGTGATTATTTAAATGGAGTCTGGTGAGTTTGGCGATAGCAATGTTGTGGTTAAACAAAAAGGATCTTACTTATTAATGAAAAAGGTCTGTCAAAGTGGGGTATGATGGTATTAATATATTGTAAACTTTTATTCAAAGTTTTGCAACTTTGTTAAAGTTACATCTGTTTTATTTTATCCAAAAACTATGACCCTAATACGCCTTTGTACATCCCCTGCAAAAGGAAAAGTTAAAAAAGAAACCAAAAAAAGCCCTGTGACTATAAGTATTTACCAAGTGACAACCTCACAGTG
>NC_056463.1:1200836-1229431 GCF_008729295.1 Plectropomus leopardus
CTAGTGAGAAGAAACAGGGGTTGAGTTGGGATGTAATTAAAAGCAGAGGGCAAATAATGCAAGATGCAGGACGCATAATGTCAGTTTAAAATAATACAAAGAAATAGTATATATATAATATAATATATAGAATTTATTACACACCTGTATAAATAGACTTTCATTTGTGTTATACAAAAAATAGATGGGCAAAATAGAAAAAAACATAAATAAAGATAAATAAAAGAAATAAACAGACAAAAAATAGAAAAACAAAATAAAAAGACGATATCACAAAAGCAAAAAACTTATATATGAAAATGTAAATACTTACAATTCTGACAATAACATATAGAACTTATTACACACCTGTATAAATAAACTATCGTTTGTCTTATACAAAAAACTATTAAATTGTTATCAGTAGCATCTATAATACACACATATGTATATGTATTTACAAATATATGTGTATGTGTGTGTTCACAGTAAACTCGTGATCAGCTGACTGTTTTTTTTTTTTTTTGCTCTGAAAACAGATTTTAACCATTTTTAAAGACCAAAAACACCGATACTTATCATCATTACCTGAATAATAATAATAATTATTAGTATTTTATTATCCGGTTATTCACGTGTGGTCACGGTTGTGGTGAGGGGGAGCAGGTAGGCTCGTGCCTCCGGTAAACAAAACAACAAAAACCGCCAGAAAACTCACCTTTCTTCCGCCAGGAGAATGTTGTCAAACAGATCGTTGTTTCAGACATCTTCAGATTACTCTGTTAATAACAGAAAACACAGAGTTTTAACAGCTCTGAGCTGCAGGAGCTTTAAAAAACACGAACAGTTTAAAGAGAAATCTGCTGAGTTTGACCGCTGAACTTTCCACCAGCTTCCAGCAGCAGCTCTCACTTCCTCCATCAGCAGAGCGGTGCTGCCCCCGCAGGACCGGAGGGGAACAACAACCTGCAACTGTAATGCAATGCAATGCAATGCAATGCAATGCAATGCAATGCAATGCAATGCAATAAAATAAAATAAAATAAAATAAAATAAAATAAAATAAAATAAAATAAAATAAACTAAGTTAAATAAAAATAACACTAAGTTAAATAAAATAAAATGCAATAAAAAAAAAATACAATTACAATACAATTAAATTAAATTAAATTAAATTAAATTAAATTAAATTAAATTAAATTAAATTAAATAATACGTGATAAAATTGACACATATATTGGCTATAAAATATAAAAAACAATAAACTGTATACACACATATACTGTAAGTGTGATGAAAAACTGAACTAAAATAAAATAAAATGAGGAAAGAGGGTATGATTGTGTGATGAATTGTCATCTGTTCTGTTTTTGTTAAATGAAATAAAACACCAATAAATAGATAAATAAAATAATAACATAACAATTGCAATTATTTTATTAAACTAGAAAGAAAGAAAGAAGAAGAAAGAAAGAAAGAAAGAAAGAAAGAAAGAAAGAAAGAAAGAAACTTGTGTAACGTCTTCGTAAAACTCAATGAAAATTTTTTGGGGAAAAAATCAAAACATTTTGTTGTGTGTCATGACATTATTACAGTGTGGACCAACAGTTTTTTTTTTTTTTGTTTTGTTTTAATTTTTCATTTTAATTTATTTATTTTTTTTTTAAAAAAAAATGCTTTTTTTTGTTTTTGTGGAAAACTTTAAGTATTTTTAACTCACCTATTCTCATGTGCCCTTTTAAAACACTGAGGGAGGCGCTGTGCATTAAAGTTTTTATTTTTTTGATAAGGGAACACACTCTTTTATTTTTTATTTTATTTTTTTTTTTTTTTGCCTTAATGTATTTTAATTAATTTTACATATCTTTTGCTGTTGTTTTTTTTGTGGAAAACCTATTTATTTATTAATAATAACTATTTTAATTTATTTATTTTATTTATTTTTTATTTTTGACTCACCTAGTCTCCTGTGTCTCTCCCAAACCCAACACTGAAGGGGGGCGCTTTGCATTCACAGGGGGAGACACTTTTTGATGAGGGAACACACTTTTATTTTATTTTTGTTTGAATGTATTTTATTTTACATGTTGTTTGCTGTTGTTGTTGCTTTTTTGTGGAAAACCAGATTTTAATTCAACTAATTTATTTATTATTATTATTATTATTATTATTATTATTATTATTATTATTATTTTATTTTTTTTTTTTTTTATTTTTTATTTTATTTTATTTTTTTTATTTTATTTTTTTTCTATTTTTTCTTTTTTTTTTTTTTAATTTTTTTTTTTTTTTTTTATGTACTGACCGAGTCTCGTGTGCCTTTCCCAGACCAAACACTGAAGGGGGGCGCTGCATTAACGGGGAAAGTTTGATGAGGGAGCACACCTTGAAGAAACACCTGTCCGAAACAAGAGTGAACTCTGATGTCCGACTGCAGTGAACGCAGCGCGATATGAAGGCAGCTGTCTGTGCAGCTGAAGGGTTTCCCTCCTTTTTACCTTCTTTACCTGCTCGAAACTCACCTGCGGGTCGGTCAAAAAGATTTTTTGGGACACTGAACATACAAAGAAGTTAAGACTAAACCGACAAAGGTGGGGACACTTTTATTTTGTAACCAGCGAGGACGCATGAAGAGGACATACTTGTTTGTGGTCGGTTAGCATGGACTTCACATGACAATATTCACAACTTGGACTCATTTTTATAAAAAAAAAAACTTCGGAGGATCCAAAGGACTCTTCAAAAAAGGACAAATGCTGGACATCATGGCCGCTTCAAAGGTAAGGAGGCAACACTTTTTTATTTTTCTGTCGCTTTTGTTGACTGTGTCCTTTAATCTGAATGATTTCAACTCTTTAAACTCTGGTGTTCACGCTTTTTTTTTTTTCTAACCAAATGAGCGTTTGAATCTTGAAAAATGTTACCGAGCTAATGTGTAGCCTGCAAAGTAGCTTAGCCGTTAGCCGTTAGCAGTTAACCCTTTGAAACCCGGATCGACATCAGTTTTCTTGTGCTGCGTTAAGGAGCCTTTCACAGGCTGTTTGACCCCTTTTTTTTTTTTTTTTTTTTTTTTTTTGAAAACGCAGTTATCACCTTTACAAAAGAAATGTCCCATAAATTAAAAGAAGTACTAAAAAAAAGAGTTTTCTGAGGTTTTTTTTTTTTAAAAAGGAAAATGTCTTGAAAATATACATTTAAAAAATTCTAATAAATTTTATTTAAATGTATATTATAGAAAATATATATATAATAGGCTATGAAAAAGAAATCCATTTTTAAAAACTCCATCACTTTTTTTCCTCATTTATTTGTTGGTTTTTGTTTTTTACTCTTTTTTTGCTCATTTGCAGGTAGTTTTCTCATCACTTTTTTTTTTTTTTTTTCAAATTTAGTCTTGAAATTTGTTGGCCATGTCTTGTTAAATTGCTGGTTACATTCAAACCTGGATTGCTTGGACTTCAAAGGGTTAACCCAGCGGGGGTCATAGTTTTTAATCTTTTAGATGTAAAAATTTGCAAACTTATGTATTTAAAAATATTTAGAGATAGATAATTGCACAGGGTGGTCACACATATCTGACATTCCTGTTGTGCTTTTATTTTTCCAAACCTCGTTTTCTCATTAACAGAATACACCTTTTTAAGGTAAATAAACTGAAGTGAGTGCTGCTAATTAAGATTTGAGTCTGAGGATATTATGGGATGTTTTCCGTGGTCATGGCTGGAGGCTTTATGGTGCTGCTTGTGTTATTGCATCAGTTTCAGTGTGAGCTGTCATAAAGCTGCATGGTATCACATCATATTTGCTCTGCCTCTGCTCGAGCTTCTGCTTTCTCTCTATGTTCCCTGAACGAGGACAGATGATGGCTGTGAAGTAGATTGTTTGATTCCTTTTAGAAAAGAAACGTATGAACACTGTTTTTATCATTTGGTCTATAAAATGTGTGGAAGTGGTGAAAAATGCTTTTGACAGTTTCCTGAAGCACTTTAAATAGCTTTGTTACCAAAATGTAATTGGCAATATAAACTTGCTTTGATCAACCAGCAGTCCAAAACTTCAAAAATATTCAGTTTAAATATCATGTGAGACAAATAAGGACAGCATATTGCGTCCCACAGGCTCGATTGAAGATGTTGAGGAAGTATTTGATTCCTCAGTTTATCAACTTATTAAATAAGAGTTTGGCGCCTGAGTAGCCTCATGGTCCTCGAGTCAAACTCTTAATGTGAAAGGAAATGATAATAAGTTGCCCTGAATGCACTTACTGTAATGTCTGATTTGTAGCGTTTGTTGTATGATTTTGTTTTTTAGTTAAATGATGTTTGCATTTTTGCATTTATGTGTATTTATGTGAAACTGCTGCAGGCAAGACTAATTTCAGATTTTTTTTCTGACAATGAAAAATGATAATGTAATATATATAATATATAATAATAATATAATACAGTACTTAATTCATTAAAAAATGTTTTCCTGTTGATTGATTAATCAATAACAGCTATGGGTCGACAGATTATTGGCTAAGCAGATTATTGGGGCCAAAATTTGGCATTTTGCCTTTATTAGATTTTTATTTTGATGATTTGATTAAATCTCACTGAACTTTATAAAAACACAAAAAGTTGCTGGGAACTTGTTGTATCTGATGTTGAAAGTTTCAGTTTTGCATTTAAACAAAGTTTTGTTTTGGAATTTGTTATATTACAAATTCTAAATTTACATTTTTATTGCAAACGCATATCGGTTCCAAATATCAGTCCTCGGTCTCATTACATCCTCATAATCGGTGTCAGTCGCCCCGTAGTCACAGCAGCACATGACTCGTGCTTCCTTATAGATCTGAAATCAGCAAATCTGTAAAAAAAAAAAAAAAAAAAAAGAGAAATGCAAAACACTGTTAGTGGTACTATTATAAGGAACTTTTGCTGAAAAGCTCTGAGCTTGTCTTTTCGCTGTAATCGGTCCCTGTAACAGCAGAGGGCGCTGTAAGACAAGTGCAGCGATGTCTCTGCAGCAGAGTCTCAACCTGCTGAACTCACCTGACTGATCTGAGTCCTCTGAGAGGAAGCCGAACGTGAGCAGCTTTGGATGATCTCCATCTGTGTTGATAGACCGCAGCCTCTGAAAACAAATAGTCCTCTCAGGTTCTAAGTTCAGTCGTGTTTCATATTGATGCTACCAGGAAAGAGGAGGTGTTGAGTCCCTGAACCTCCATATTGTCCTGTTCTCGCTCTCTGGCAGCTGTGAAAACATAGCTGGAGGGTTTTTTTTATTTGTATGGCATCATCAGCAACTTTAACACATTAATGATTTATTCTGCAAACATTTCTGTTCCCTCAGTGGGTGGAGACACGTCCACCAGGCTGAGGTGCAGAGGTAAAAGAGAACAGTGACAGGAAGCACCTGGGCATTTCTGTCAGTTAAATCACTCTCTTCTCATGAAAACAATCTTTCTCTGGCACTTTTGATTATTTTGTACCTTTTATTATTTTGTACATTTTTCCATGGCACTGAAAAAAAAGACCCCAGCAAATGGGATTCTCTGCGGCTCAGGAGGTAGAGCGGGTCGTCCACTAACGGCAAGATTGGCGGTTTGATCCCCGCTCTTCCAGTCGGCTTGTCGAAGTGTCCTTGCACAAGATAATGATCCCCAAATGCTCCCGATCGGCAGTCCACTGTGTGTATGAGTGTAGCACCTTGTATGGTAGCCTTGGCCGGCAGTGACCTGTGTGTGTGCGTGAATGTGTGCGTGAATGTGTGCGTGAATAGACGCATGTGACTTGTAGTGTGAATGCACACATAAAACTAGGAAAGTGCTATAAAAGTGCAGATCTGTTTACCAAACCTGCCACCTGTCACTCAGAAATCAAAAAAAAAATGGCGGCGGCTGCGGCATCGAGTAGCAGCCACTTTTTGATTCTGAGTGACGACGCATCGATGTGCAGTTCTTGCGTCGACGTATTTTTTGCGTCGTCCCAGCCCTAATCCTGACGTGCATAGCAGCTAGGGGTGCACAAATAGATTTTATACATGTAGCACAATATTTTTGCGTGTCAATATTTTATCGATACACGGACACCAAATATCGTTTTTCGATGCCTCGGCACCAGTGATAGCCAAGTCGCCCCGTCCCATTCTCCAATCTGAGATATCACAGAAATGCTTTGAGGGAATTTCTTCAAATTTTGCACAAACGTCCACTTGGACTCAAGAATCAACTGATAACATTTTGGTGGTCATAGGTCAAAGTTCAAGGTCACTGTGACCTTACAGGCAAGTTTTTGGCCATAATTTAAGAATTCAGGAGTTTCATGAGAATTCAGAAGTCAACTTGCACCAAATGTTCTTAACCGTCCAAATCTGCTCCGACCAGGACACGATGCCAAAAAAGGCTGTAAGAAGAAAAACTTTTGCAGTAGTTAATTTCGCGTACTGTTAAATAAACTAAAAACAAAGTAAATGTGATTTCAGGTAAAATGTATTGAAGTATTATAAGTAAAAGTATGCATGCACAAAGGTTTAAATAAATCAATATAATTAAAAGGTAAAGCAATAAATCCTCAAACATATAGTTTTTATATACTATAAGACGCTGGAACCATGAAGTGTTTTATTTTCCTCCTAAAATGGCTTAAAATGATGATAAAAATAGTTGCTAATCAATATTCTAATCAATCAATTATTTGTTTTAGCTGCATTTCTGTATTTTCATATGGTAAAAAATCTTATTGTGTAAAGCAGTTATATAATAATTGTTGTGGAGTAAAAGTACAATATTTCCCTCTTTAGTGTGGTGGAGTAGAAGTGGAGAGTCGTGACCACTTCAGGATTTCAGGATTTTTGAAGCCTGAATGAAGTTTTCAGAGGTAAAAAGTTCAAACTAACTACACTGCAGCGCGACTCCGCATGATGACGTTCTCTAGCCTCCTTTAGCCTCTTGTCAGCCTTTTTTAAGACACATTAAAGCCTCAAAGTTCACAGTGGGGCATTTACTGACGTATTTTATGTCGTTGAACAAAATATAAAAGTCTCTTCTTGTGTTAACCACGGATCTTATTTCAGGGTCAGATACTGAATTGGCGACATTAATCTTGAAACTCTGCAGATTGTAAAGATCCTTTAAACCGAACTAAATCAGAACCTTCATATCCTCCGAATTTTTGCTTTTGTTTTCTGTTCTGTTTAATTCTACAATTCTACAATTCTACAATTTCATTTAGCAGACGCTTTTATCCAAAGCGACGTACAACACAAGCAAGAATTTAGACTTAAGGAAAAAACCCTTAGTAAGTGCAAAAAGTGCTTCAGGTGTGATTGGTCACAGGTATTGCCGTCTAGTGGCAGAAGAAGTTTTTTTTTTTTAAACCAAAGTAATAACCAGTAGCGATCTCAGCATCTGAGATTCAACAATCTCAGTATCACTACTTGCGATGACAATCAACATACAACATCGCACAACTAATGTATTTTGTATTCTCTATTTTCCATTCTGTATTTGTTTTTTCTTTTGCATTTCATGTAAAGCGTCTTTGCGTACCTAGAAAAGCACTATACAAGTCCTGTCTATTATTATCTAATGTGCTGATGAGGGGGAGATGTGTATGAAGCAGCCGTGTGTTTTCAGACGTGGATGTTTGACTGCGGAGACATACATGTGGAATAAAACCTGCGCTGGCGAGGACGTGATCCTGATGCTCTGTCTCAAAGAGCGTCCCTTTGCTCTTTTGTACACTCTTAAGTTTCCTTTACTCATCACTCTCTGTGTGTGTGTGTGTGTGTGTGTGTGTGTGTGTGTGTGTGTGTGTGTGTGTGTGTGTGTGTGTGTGTGTGTGTGTGTGTGTGTGTTCTGTTCTGGTGCTACTGAGCACGTGCAGACTCAAAAACACTGGCAGGACTCCAGAGCCACACAGCTGTGCAAATGGCAGCTGCTCTGCACTGTTTGTATGCACTGAGCGTTTGGTGCAAAGACTTCACTAAAAGTCCATTGTGAGTTTTTTTTTAAAAAAGAGCAGGAGTATCCTGGTGTGATTGTCAGAGATGAAAAAGGCTGATCTGGCTGCGGAGAACTCCTCCAGGCTCTCAGACAGTATCACACACTGTAGTGACCTTAATGACTGACCCGTTTCTGCGAATTTCACTTTTAGCAAAACAAATGTACATGCTGGCCAGACTCCAGCAGATAACTGATACAACCTGCCGCCCCCGACAGACGCAGTACAGTACAGGACATCTGGAAAAATAACCAGCATTTGATGGATGGCAGAAAGGTTCGTTTGGGGCAAATGGGGCAAGCTGGCGGCAGAGACAGTGTGGTTTTAGTGAGAGACTCCAAAAATAATATAGTTCAGGATTAATACGAGATAAACAATCCTTGGTTGGTGCTGTTTTTGTTTAATCATTATTATAAAATTAGAGATCAGTGGCTGATAGAAAAGTTTTCATTTAAAGAGAGGGTTTTTTATATATATATATGTTAGGGCCGGGCAATATGACCTAAAAATTAAATCTCTCGTAAACCAAACTCAATTTACGATTTTAATTGATTTTTTTTTCCTTCTTTAAAAAAAAAAACAACTGATAAAGACAGGTGTGATGTTTGTTTTTATTAGGCCCACTTGTTGTGTAACAGTGTGTGTGCGTGCGTGCGTGCGTGTGTGTGCGTGCGTGCGTGCGTGCGTCTGTGCGTTGCGTGCGTGCGTGTGTGTGTGTATCAGTTGTCCGACAGCCCGCTCCATAGCACCAAAATGTCTAAAACAGCCACATCTGCAGAGGTGAAAGTCAGAGTCCTGCAGTCAGGAGAGGTTGGCCTATTATCAGCACAATGTGCTTAAATTTACCTGAAGTTTGTTTAAGATGGAGCTTTTCATTTTTATATAATGCTGGAAAGTTTAATAAATAATAATAAAATCATATGTTTATTACACTCCAACACACCATGGTCACATGAAACTGTGTCAGTGAACTGTGAGGGCAAAAAACAAACCCCCCAAAAAACAAAATAATCGTTCTTCAATCATAATCAAAGTAAAATGTTCAGTTAATGGTGATATTGATTTTTGGTATGAGGCTCGGACCTTTGCTTTGAATTTTAGTAGAATAGGTCCTCCAGCTGGTGACGCCTGTTCTACAGTATATTTGTCATGTTCAATGTCTGACAGAAAATAGATATTTAAACCAAAATTAACCTGATGATACCTTCATATCTCTCTTAGGAGTCAAAGGGACCTTTAAGCTCGACAGAAATAGTGATTTGATGTATATCGTGATAAATATCAATATCGACTGATATGAAAAAAATAATGATAAGAGTCACAATGTCTGACTGACTGATCATCAGGTGAAAGACACTGAAGTCTCAGTCTGCAGTGATCGTTGATATTAGTGATTACATTTACCTGTTGTCTTACCTGGCCTCCTCCACTGGGGTTTGTATCCCAGCATTTGTTCACACTGATGAAGCCCAGAGAAAGTGTCACAGCATCATGTGACCTACAAAAGCCCAAAAAAGTGTTTCAATGGCACTTTTGTGAAATACGGCTCTTTTTTTTCCCCAAATTGCCTGAAATACCACCTCATGCAAGTGAAAAAACTTGTATGTGATTTTTTTCCAAAACTGACAGTTTGTGCAGTTTGAGGGTTTAATGGAAACCTGCTTAGTATCGTTTGGTGTTTCACCGCACTATATTTGGCTTTTTTTCCAGCACTGTGTCTCTTGGATGCCCACTGACACCTGGTCATTATTATTTTTACAAAGCCCTGAATTCGCCTGAGCGCTGTGAGGGTGCACCACCACACACTGAGAGTGGGTCATTAATGACTGAGAGGGATTACTTGTGACTGAGTCTATGCATTGTTCTTTTTTTTAGGAAAAGCCTGCATAGTATATTTTTAATTTGATATATTTAAATACTGCATGTGATAAAGTTTCGGCTGCTGAGCGCTCTCAGCCGTTAGATATCTCAGACTTTCTGCCTCTGTGTGTTCTCCACACAGGTGGACAGACACCTGAACTCCAATAGGTGCTTTGCCAAAAATATTGTGCTTGATGACTTTCATGCAGTCCCATTCTATGTAATATAGGTCACACGTATAACGTATAACACTGAGACCAAACCAGAGTAACCTCTGCCTATGTCACAGAGGTTAAAGGTTATCAGAGAGGTGATAGACAGAGCAAACAGACAACTTCAAAAGCTTTTCCTATGTCATCACCAGCAGGTATATGTGGTTTTTCATGCTGTTATGCTCAACATAAATAGGATGCATAATGTCGTGTCCTCCCCCTGCCCTGCTGCAGGTGAAGGGCACGATGTGATACGCTCAGCAAACACAAACAGGATTATTGTATTTGCTCACTCTGCTCAGATGAAAAGATGACATAAATGTCTTCAGAGGTTACTAAATACTTAGTCACAGCAGTGACATAAACAGGCAGGAACACGATAAACACCTGCACGCACTCGGACGGTGCAGCCTGCACGGTCCACTCTGTGCCAGACACCTGCGGGGACACGTGTGCATGTGTGATCAGCTGTGTTTGTGAATCAGGAAAGTTTTTTGCAGAATGCATCCAAATATCAAACGTGAGAGTGTTTGTTCATTGGGAGGTGAGTGAGAGGTTAGTTTTTTTAACCCGGTATGTACTGCAGGCCTGTCGGGGCAGGTCCAAGTCTAAAGTCAAGCCACACAATTAAAATTTCTTTGCCTGTGTGGCGTCAAAGTCTCCCTCATCGATATGTGTTTTCTGTATTGTACATTTTTTTCGGCTTTTGTATTTGTGATGTACCTAATCTATAGCTTTCCTGCTGTACGTACACTCATGCTCTCTGGCACAAAACCTGCTGAGAAAACAGGAACAGGTCACTGAAAAGATTCAGTGGCTCAAATGCTGTTTGGAAATGCAACAGTGTGTCTATAGGCCTGTTTCCATCACAGATTTGTGCAAAAATTTAGTGATATTTTTGAAATGTTGATAAAACACTATTGCAAGATGACTGAGTTTCCTTTGAGTGCTGTTATGCAACTTTTCCTCTCATGATGACATCCCAAGAAGCATGGCGATGGATGTTCAAAACATTAGCAGCCACCGCACTAGCTGTCATTATTTCCAATCCGAGGTGACCTAGGCGTGTTATGGAGCGATAATGGAGAGGCAAGTGGCCACTTATGAGGGATTTGCTCAAATTTCTCAGAGTTTTGTGATGCAATAACAGCTCTTGTAGCGCCTGCTGCACCATGAGAGAAACATTTCCTGCTGATAAGCTCATAGCGTCGTGTGATCCCAAGACAGACCTTGGGATGATCAAAATAATGACTATGACTTTTTTATGTTAATTAGGATGACAATCTATACTTTGTTTTTTTCTGTTATTATGGATGACTTCCTATACGATGGCATTTTTTATATTTCAGATGACAAACTATACTTTGACTTTTCCATGCTATTTTTCAATAACATGCTTTACTATGACTTTTTTATGCTTTACAGTTGAAATTCTATATTATGGTATTTTTATGCTATTTTGAAAGACATACAGCCACACCTGTCCACTAATATGGTGTTTAACATATTTGTGAACAAAATGTTAGAGAAATATATCTACTGAGTGCATGAAAAAGTCTTTGATATTGAAATGAAACCTGTGAAAAATGGAAGGAAAAACAAACATGTTGAGTTTAATTCTTTGTTCAGTGTATTTAGCATGGTCCAACAGTTTAAAAACTGTGTTTTATGGCAGATTTCTAGAAACAAGTTTGATGTCATACAAAATACAAAAAATGCAAGTCACTCACGTGCAACAGTTCTTCTCATGTTGGTGTCTCTCGATCGTCTTTTGCATACTGCACACCAAAACCTTTCTTTATGAAAACCTGCAAATCTCATGCAGATTCATCTGTGCAACATGAATAAGTGTCGCCACTAGATGGCAGTGCATCATTTGAATTGACACTTGGTGGCTGATCATTCAGCAGGCTGGAAGTCAAACTTTAGGATGATTTGTTGGCCCTAACATACAAGATTGGAGGTCCAGTTAATGCCTCCTTCTTTGTTGTCACCCCGTCTGATACCGCCTCCATCACCTGCGTCCATCAACTCGTCTGAAAACCGTCTCCATCATCTCTAACATTATCCGGGAATGAGAAAGGGGCGTTACTGGAATTTGACTTTTGGACTTTATGGACACAAAGCTGTTTTTTTATTTTATTTTATTTACTTATTATTCAGTTATTTATTGAAGTATTTGTGGAGCCTTTATTTAACCTGAAAAAACTCCTAAGATTAAAATCTCTTTTTTTTAGGTGTGTTTTGGCCAAGACAGGCAGCTACAAACGTTACAGACAGACAGCGTAGAACAAAAAATACAAAATCAGAATATAGAACTACAAAACAAGCAATATAAAATACAAAAACGAAGAAAGACTAAACACTACATTAATATATGCTATAAGTAAACCACGAAAACAAGGAAAACTCAAAGACCAGCTGAAATACACCCTGGCATTAATGTAGATGATGATGTACAAAACTGTGTTTTTCACATCTGTCTGTGGTTTTAGTAACAAATATTACTTTGTCCTAATTCGTTTCAAACTAAATGATATATATTCAAAATGTGGTATCTCTTGAAGTGCCCTGACCTGTTGAAGTTACTTCATTCCAGTCCTGTTAACCTTGTTTTTATGCATTACCTCACATTTAAAAGTAATCCGATTACCCCATCATTCCTGATGTTGAAGCATAGGCGTAGATTAAGATTTGGAACATGTATATTTGTGTATGTTAGAGACAGGAGACTCTTGCTTCCTGTAACAGTGTGTGTGCAAAAAGTTTTTCCGATATTGAAATTTTATTATGAGTCCTTGAAAAGTCATGTAAGTTTTGGAATTATGTGACGGGAATGCAGGATGTGAGATGACACTCAGTATTTCCTGGCGAACAAATCCAAAACCCCGATTCATACGTGTCCTCCCCCAGTGTTGAAACGCAATCTACGCCCTCCTCGTGTTTAGGTTACGTGGCTCGGTCGCCGTTTGTCCCCGCGAGCCCCATATCACCAAAACATGTCAGGATCTATTTGGACTGAAACGACTCGAACATTTTTGGCTCTCTGAGGCTCCCTGAGCTGCGGAGGGTTGTGAATAAGCGGAGCTGCAGGGTCTCACCGCTGAGGGCTACTGGGAGGTCTCTTCAGATTCCTGTCTGACAGCGAGGGTCCTCCACTCTCTCTGGAGAGCCCCTTCACCTCCAGCCAGCAGAGAGCGAGGCCTGAGCCCCGGCTACACACACACACACGCACACACACACGCACACACGCTCAATTATTCCAGACAAATTATGGACACTGGGGGGATGCCTCGGCCTCTGCGTGGTCTGGCGGGGGAACATTTAACTCATTGTTGCCCCCTAATCTTCACCTCCACCCTTCCTGTGACCCCCGCTGCCAGCCTCCACCCCCGGCCCCCCTCCCTCACCAGCAGAAATATGTATCTTTCACTACCAAAGTCACACTAGAGGGTTTTGTTTGCATCTCCTGTGATGAAACTGGACGTTTTGTTGGAATTTTATTATTTTGAAAATGCACATTTCAATGCTTTTTAGCCAAATCTTAGCACCAGCAGAGGTTTCATACATTTGATGTTGTCAGAAATTTTAAAATTTAATCTAATTCTATTCCGCCGCACTGCGTGTCTCTGTCTGTCTTTATTCTCACGCAGTCTGTCACCATTGTTTTAAAGTTTTGTGTTTTGTTTGACCACAAGGCTAAAAAGAAAAAAAAACAACAAAAAACTTGATTGGCCGTAGGAGGTAGAGGTCAGAGGTCAGATTGTGGTGAGGCGACATGGGCGGTAATGAGAGCCTGACCCTCATTAGATCGAACTCCTGATGAGACGACAATGAGAGCTGATGAGGACGGTCAGGTGTAACGAGCAGCACAAACAGGCAGGAAGAGAGGAAGACTTCGCATTCTGCAGAGTGATTATAAAAACCATCTCTGCAAGTATTTGGAAGTACTTCACAGGAAGTGATTGTTTTTGGTTTGATTACATAAGGTGCATATTAGATCTTGGCGATAAATTGATTTTATCGATTAATGCGAATTTTCAAAATCAAAATTTTCTCTTTAACATCCTCCGCTGCTTAGTGGAATCATTTTCCCGTTGTGTCCCGTATGACAGGGAAGTGACCCGCTGCAAAGCTGTTACTGATGCAGTCGCCGCGTAACGCTCAAGATACGGCGCCTAAAAACTATCCACCACAGCTATGAGCTGAGGGGATGTCGTCAGACTCCTCTACAGCAGACCGATGGTCCACTCATTTCAACACAACCGATAACTTTAGCTGTTAACACGAGACTAATGTTGAACGACAGTTAATTTCAGAATTGCTCATTTTCAATATTCTACTGTTTCAACTGTAAAACTGTGCAACATACAAACTGACTAGAAGCCCTTTACATATTTCAGTTTGCCTTTGTTAATTTTTTATTACATTTATTTTTATTTTTATTTTATTTTTGCATACAGGTTT
This sequence comes from Plectropomus leopardus, assembly GCF_008729295.1. Lineage (NCBI taxonomy): Eukaryota > Metazoa > Chordata > Actinopteri > Perciformes > Serranidae > Plectropomus > Plectropomus leopardus. The sequence continues at coordinate 1,215,346 of NC_056463.1, forward strand.
TATTAAATCTTTTAGTCTTTTTGTGTTTTGATGTGAAGCACTTGTTGCATTTAATTTCTTTCTTGTAAAGCACCTTGGGCTGCATTGCTTGTATGAAAGGTGCTATACAAATGAAGTTTATTGTTATTATTATTATCACTGCATATGGCAATAAAAAACATTATAGTTTGCATTTAAACTTTAATTTAAAACTAAACAAAAATTATCTCTCAGTTCTTTATGTTGTAAACAACAGCAGGAACTCAGTGACATTCAGATTCTGTATAAAATATAAAATAGTACAACAAAATAAAATTCAAATACAAATATATAAAATAGATCAATAGGTGATTTGCTTTTCTCTTTTTTCCACCTGGACCTGCACACGCTGCCATTTCTCCTGAATTCTTCTGGAAACACCCATGCTTGTTGTTGTCATGCACAACAGTGTGACGTCATTATGTCTGAATATTTTTTGCAGCATGAATTGTTCTTATTAAAATCCTTACCTGTGTTCTCATGAATGATATGATGTGGCGCACCTTTAGACGACAGTCTCACATTATATTCCCTCTGGATGATTCCTCCCCTCGTGATTTACAGATCGGTCAGTGCCAGCACAGGAAGTAGTGCGCTCTCTATTGCATAATTGCCCAATATTGATGTCTGGACATGATGGTTTCTAATTTTCCAGGAGCAGGGCAGGGTGTGAAGGAGTGCAGAAAAGAGCCATGGGAAAATAAGGGGAGGCTGATCAAAGTGGATAAATTATAGAAGGTGAATGAGACAGTTTTAGGGGGGAAGTTTAGAGGGAGTACAACAAGTGAAGATTGAAGCTTCGAGAGGGAACAAAGCTGAGAAATAGTCTGTGTTACAGGATGTGAGTCAGCGTTGTCTACTCGGGGATGATGGGAAAGTCCAGCTTGACTTGTTTGTAGTCGCACAGATTAAAATTGTGATTACACGCACCTAAATAAAATTTCTCACTGTCAGTGAATATGTTATATGGCAAACATGTGAATTAAGAATAAACTTGCAGTGAAGATGAAATGGGATGGATGATAGAGGCAAGTGTGTGCTTAAGTGTGGACAATTTTGTCCCTATTTTGACTCCATGTGCTGTCACACAATTTATTTACTTAATTACATCCTGGTAGCAGTTATCTAATGTAGACAACACCTTCAGTTTGTATACAGTACAGGACCATCGGGCTGCGGTCCACCAGACAGTTGACATTGTTGCTGGTGCCTCTAATGCCACATTTAGACGAAAAATGGAAAAGTTGTCGCATTTTTGAAAAAAATCTGCGTTCATACAGTATGATAACATTGTGAAATCGATCCACGAAAACAACCATAAATGCTGTAGATTGCACGCAGGTCAGTAGTTGGCAGTGTAACTTTGTAATGGCACACCGTTTTGACACCACTTGTAGGGGTCCTGGCCCCCAGTTTGGGAACTTTGGGAACTTCTGCTTTACTTTAGTGATTTACAGCAGGTCCTCCTGTGACCTGGCTTCCTGCCGCCAACAGCTTACTTACTTGTGAGTGACAGCGTTGCATGCTTGGCTGATACAGTCTTAAGGTGTGCTTGATGGATGAGCCGACGTCCCCGAAGATCTGTTTGCCTTGTTGCTTTCAAAGGCCGAGCGTGACCTGCCGGCACGGATCAAGATGTGAGCCTTACTTCGACCACACCGGAACACCAACAGGTTGTGACCTCTGACAACAAGATCCAACATCATGTGGAGAGTGCACATCAATAAACACTTTGAAACCGCACCGCCGGCCTCAGCAGCCACCCAACAAAGACTCGCTGTGACACAAAGACAACACAATTGGAAAACAGGAATGCATGAGTTGAGAAAAGGAAGGGCCGGGTGGGAGAGAGGGGGGAAGTTTGGGAAAGCATTTGATGCAGAAGCTGAGCATTTGACTGCTCGGAGGACTATATGGACTGTGACTTTGATTTGCTCTAAAGTGATGCAGGTTTTGAAAAGGCCCTCTGAAGTGACAGCTTTTTCTCTTTTTCTGTCCCCTGTGTGGTGCGGGGGACTCAACCGGGGCCCAGAGACACTTATATCACTGGGCCGTGACAGCGACACACATACACGAGCACACAAACACACACAGAGCGGTGGCTCCAGGGCCTTTTGTTGCCGGGTCCTGGTCCACTGATCTTCTTCGTTGCTGGAGGACAATAAGGGGGCAGCCAGTCAAACAGGCAGTCAGTCAGCTACTGTCTGCTCCCCAATAACATAGCAGGCAGTCGCACGGGCAGAACTAATCTGGGAATGTCTCTGCAGCCCTTTTCCAAAAAACATAAAACAAAAGAAAAACATGGACCCCACACTAAAATCCTATTCACATAATGACGTTAGAGTTATTATTGGGACTTCATTAAAACATTAAACTACCCACCAACCTCTGGATTTCACCCAAAGGAAACAGTTATTAGCAGTAAATTGTAGTTAAGTTGCAAAGTAAAAGTAGCCTGATATTGAGTGGCACTTTATCCCAATTTAAAGATACATATTTTAGCTCTTACCTAAAGGCACAAGCAGCTCCAGCGGTTCCAAAACATGTTTTGACATGAAAAACGACATGCTGGGCACGTTAATCAGAGTATGCACCAGTAGGCAGGTTTCCATAACAGATTTGTGCAAAACTTAAGCGATATTTTCGAAATGTTGATAAAAACACAATTCCTAGATGACTGTTTCCACTGAGTGATGTTCTGCGACTTCTTCTCTGGTGATAACACTCCAGTAACCATAGCGATGGATGTTCAAAACATTAGCAGCTTTATTTCTATTGCAGCCACCGCACTAGCTGTCTTTATTTTCAATCCAAGGCCACGTAGGCGTGTTATGGAGCCATGATGGAAAGGCGAGCCCCTTATACGTGGGAGTGGACACGTATTTCTGGGAGCTGATAGTCCACGATTTCACAGAACTCTTTTCCAATGGAGGCAGCTCGTACCAGCTCCAAAAGTTCCTTAGTCTCCATAAAGTCTCAAGGGCTGTACCCGACTCCGGCTCAGCTTAATAACAAACAAATAAAAGTGATAAATAAATCCTACAGGATTTTATCTCAGGACATTTCTAGGATTTTTGTAATAGAAATGTCCTAAAATCCTAGAAACGTCCTAAAATCCTAGAAACGTCCTAAAATCGTAGAAATGTCCTAATAATGTAGAAATGTCCGAATGTCCTAGAATTGTCCTAATATCCGAGAAATGTCCTAAGATCCTACAAATTTCCCTACAATCCTAGAAATGTCCTAAAATCTTATGAAAATCGTAGAAACGTCTTAATATTCTAGAAATGTTGTAAAATTGTAGAAATGTCCTAAAATCCAAGAAACTTACTCAAAGTGTACAAACGTCCTAAAATCCTAGAAAAGTCCTCAATCCCTAGAAACATGTGTAGGGCTGCTGGGACTGGCCCCTGGCCTCCTGTCAAAGTAAAAGTGGCCCCCGGACAAATCAAGTGTGTAGCTGGCCGAGGATGTGCCAAAATACAACTTCCACTGCCGTGAGTTTGATTTATGTAGGATTACTGCTATTATATACAAGCTCGGTCTTAACAGAAATATTAAATGATATGCATGATACAAATTAAAGATAGAAAATGCTCATTTATACTAAAAATCCAGAGTAATCACCGCTGCTTTAACAAACATCCAGACTTCGTCAGCTGGTGCTCTGAGGAGTAATGAGAGTAAAACCAGTGAGCAGCTTTAAGAATAACTCGCTGTCCTTTTTTCTTCCCTCTCCCCCTCTCCATCAATCTGAGGGCTCCTATTTGGGATGTCCCTCTTTATTTGATGTGGCAGCAATTAGCAGGGGGACTTTTGTCCCTTTGGGCAGACGGGCGGTCCACTCCACTGATCCCCGTCCATACGGGCTGAATGGAGAAAACTGAAGATAGCACGGCATGGGGATCAAACAGACCTGCCTTGCCACCGTTATGGCCCCTCAGCTCTCTCTTCTTTATTGGAGAAGAAGGAAGAGGGGGAGGAAAGAAAAGAGTGAGGTGTTAGTTTTCCCATGAGAATGCTCACTGGGGGGGCAACTCGATCTTTAGGGAATTTGTTTTGTAAAATATAAATGCTGTTTTTGTCTGTAATGTTTCACAGCATTTATAAAAACAAATCATTTTGATGTCATGATACATTAGTAGATCCAGGTGCCCTAAAAACTATTTAAGAAGCTTTGCACTGTCACACTCCACTGCAGCAGCCTGTCATCATGTTTGCGATATAGAATATATGCTCTTATTTATTTTTTTTAAATTGATAGCATCATTATAGGGAGACCAATCGTCTTTTATGTACCCAATACTTTTTGAACTGATATTAGCATGCTATCTGTAATGGCACACATTATTGATATACTAATGATGCACATGGAGACAATTAATGTCATCTGTGAAGCCACTGTTCAGTAGCGTCACACCATATTCACACAGGGTGCAGTTGTGCCCCAATATATTTATTGTCAGGAGAGCAGTGACCGAGCATTTCATGAGTGGTTCTGCTCCTCTGCGCTTTTCTGATCGCACGTTGGGCTCTGTGTCTGTCTGCTTGTGTGTCTGTGTGTGTGTCTGCTCGTCATTCTCACTCTCTGTTTAGATGCAACTGATAGTTATGTGAAATAAGTGAGCTTTGGCTTGTCATATAATTTCTATACAAAATATAACTCTTTATAAAGACATAATAGATTATTAGTGTGTTTTCTTGTCATATTTGCTCACAGCTCACAGAAAAAATTATCCAGGGTTTCCCCATAAAGTCATTTTTTTGTGGCGGTCTGCCACATGTACAATTTCTATTTTTTGGAGAAGAATTTAAGCCACATTGAAAATGAAACTTAACCGTAACCCATTGAGCTGGGTCTTAAAGTTTTCTTTCATTACCTTTGAAGCAGCTCTCATTCATCGATCGGATCTGATCAGCTGTGATTGGATCGTTGGATCAAGTATCCACCCCGCGAGTCACAAACTGCTGCTGAGGAAAAAATAACTATTGGCGAGGCCCATAGTTCTCCATTCACAGACCCGCAAAAACCTTTGAAGAAGAGAGGAAACACAGAATGATACAAAGGGACACACGCATTTAAAAGTAGAAAAAAAAAGTTTGTTGAAGTGGTCAGTGATCTGTACTTGGCAGGCGTCTCACCCTGTCAACACGCCGTCCATCCATCCACCATCCCCTCCACTTCCCACTGACAAAGCCACCTCAAATACTACGTCACCTTAACGTTGATATGATGCATATAAAGCGCACACATGTAATGTGTTCACGGTAACCTCTAATATGTCGCTTAGATTTTATTTTTATTCTTCAGATGTGTCACACATGGCTGAGGTGCAAACACAGTGATGGACAAAACACCTCCAGATGTAGATCAGATCACATCTCAGGTGATTTCACACTTGTTTAATATGCACTTCTGCCTAAATAAATCCAAATGTAAAGCTGGTTTCCATTACAGATTTGCACAAAAACTTAAGTGATATTCTTTGAAATGTTGATAAAACACAATTGCGAGATGACTGCGTTTCCACTGAGTGACGTTTTGCAACCACTCTTCTCCTAAAAACTTTCCAGGAAGCATGGTGATGGATGTTCAAAACATTAGCAGCTTTATTTTTATTGTAGCCACCGCACTAACCGTCATTATTTACTGTTATGGAGCAATTATGGAAAGGCGAGCCTTTTATATGTGGGAGCGGTATGAGGGATTTCTGGGAGCTGATAGTCCACAAATTCCCAGAAGAATTGTGGATTCAAAAACGTTTGGATGATCCACTCGACTTTCTCAGAGTGATGTGATGCAATAACAGCTCTTGTTGCCAACTCTTTTTCAGTGGAGGCAGCTTGTACCAGCTCCAGAAGATGTTAAAAGACTTAACAAAACATAAAAATGGCATGTGATCTATAACACGTGTGCTATAGTAGGGCTGTACCTGACTCGAGCTCAGTGAGAGTAATAACAAATGAAATTTCAAAAAGTAATAAATCCTATTGGATTTTATGTTTCTGTAGATGTGTTTTAAAATCCTACAAACATCCTAAAATACTAGAAACGTCTTCAAATTCTACAAATGTCCTAAAATCATAGATTTCTGAGGGTTAATGTAAACCCACCTATAGACTGCACGTTAATGCAAACTGGGAATAGAGTCAATATGATCCTTTTGACAACATCCAGAGACCTTCAAGATGCCTTTCTTTAAAAAGCAGGACGCTATAACTTCCTCTGTTGGGCCAGCAAGGCTGTGAACCTCTTTTCCACTCATCCCATCTCATCGATTAATGCCTTTCAAACCTCCTCCTGATGTCCGCCCTTTCTTCTTCTGTGGTGAAAACGGGTTAAAAAGGGTTTGTGGTCCTGGAGAAATGTCAATCAGCCGTCCCTGTGAAAACGGAGAAGAACAATTCTTCAAACGGCTGGAGGGAAATGGCAAGTCAATGAAAACCGCTGCTGTCTCATCAATAAAGAGTTTGAGCATTGTTGTTTTACAGTTGGCAGGGGGTCGAGGACAGCCCTGAGGGGGACGCTGTGTGTGTGTGTGTGTGTGTGTGTGTGTGTGTGTGTGTGTGTGTGTGTGTGTGTGTGTCAGGATGTCAGCAGGGGACCTCTCCATCAAACTTTAAGACAGTAATTTGCCACCTCATTACTAACAGCCAGCCCACAGGGACTGTGAGAGAGACCCTAGGTGGTCAGCAGCGAGAGCAGCAGGCGGAGGTGAAGACGTTAACTCCAAAACTAAAACGGACCGAGGGGGACAGATTAAAGGTGACAATCCTCGGCCCTTCAGGGCTCATTTTTGACAGAATTCAGGATAACTTACCGTTAAGGGCTTTTTTCTGTTTGCATTTTCACCACCAGTAGGAGCGCAGAAGTGACGAAATGTTCGCTGGTCAGGGGTTAATATAAGCGTCACTTAAGCGTCACTTAAGCTTTTATGACTCTAAGGCCACACTTAGACAATAACAGCCCTACTAAAGACTGAAAAGTCTTTCATTTGCATTCAAAAAAAAAAAAATCTGTGTTCATATGATTACATCGTGAAAGTGATTTTCGTGTACGTGGGTCCACAAAACCAACCAATGCTGTAGTGTGAATGCAGGCCAGTAGATGGCAGTGTAACTTTGTAATGACACACTGTAGAAGAACAACACGTATCTGCACAAAAAAGGCGTTCTTCTACAGTGAGTATAAACAAACAAGAAGACGAAGACGAACATTCATACTCACATTTTGACTTAACACATTACAACAATTATTATTAACATTATTAACATTATAACACAATTCCATGGCACCGCTGCTCGATAACGCACTGTCCTCTATATTAAAGTAGTTCTACAACAACAGAAAATGACTTTCCGATGACTTTCGATTTGAATAATGATGTCCGTCTGAAGAAATTGCAGTTGACTATGTAGTATTTCTGGAGTTTTAGTCATGTGAGCAAAAGGCCAAACTGCAACAAAAATTTAATGTTGAAAGCAAGAACCAGAAAACTGAGATTTTTAGGATTTTGGTACATTTCTAGGATTTTGGGACATTTCTAGGATTTCAAAACATTTCTAAAATTTTTGCATGTTTCTAGGATTTTTGTATATTTCTAGAATTTTTGCAAGACTTTCGAGTTAAATAATGATGTCCGTCTGAAAAAAATGGAAGTTGACTATAAAGTATTTCTGGAGTTTTAGTCATGTGAGCAAAAGGCCAAACCGCAACAAAAGTTTAATGTTAAATACACGAACCAAAAAACCGAGATAGGCGAGGACTAGCCCTAACCATGACCTCTTTGTCCTAATCTGAACTGCTGCCAACTTCAGTGCATCAACTTGCATCAGCATTTATATGATTTCAGGACATTTCTAGGATTTTTGGACATTTCAAGTATTTTCTGACCTTTCTAGGATTTGAGGAGAATTCAAGTATTTTAGGACATTTCTCGGATTTCAGAATATTTCTAGAATGTTTGCATGTTTCTAGGATTTCAGGACATTTCTAGGATTTTCTGACGTTTCTAGGCTATCAAAATATTTCTAGAATTTCTCGAGTTTCTACGATTTTTGCACGACTTTCGAGCTAAATAATGATGTCCGTCTGAAAAAAATGGCAGTTGACTATAAAGTATTTCTGGAGTTTTAGTCATGTGAGCAAAAGGCCAAACAGCAACAAAAGTTTAATGTTTAATGCAAGAACTGTTGTCATGTAAACAGCCCCAAAAAACGAGATAGGCGAGGAGTAGCCCTAACCATGACCTCTTTGTCCTAATCTGAACTGCCAACTTCAGTGCATCAACTTGAGTAAGTACCAAACAGTCATAGATTGCAGCTGGATCCTCAATAACACGTCAAAGGGGTGGCTGTAAAAAGCTGAATACCTGCAGTGTGACTACTAAACCTTCTCAACCTTTTCAAGTAGTTTTGGTGGCAAAATCTACATTTCCTGTGAAGACCGAAGCTAGTCTGAAGCACAGACTGCTGTATTCAAGGAGTTTTTCGGGAGAACGTGCTGCCACAGTGAGAAACGTTCCCACAGAGAATCACTGCGGTTTGATTTGATGACAAAAATGAATTCAGTCTCTTCAGTTTTCCTGCGTAGTGTAGTGTGTCAGAGGCAGATGTGAACCTTTTCACTCACTGACTCCCTCTTTCATTTACTCACGTTATCCCACTGTGTGTGTGTGTGTGTGTGTGTGTGTGTGTGTGTGTGTGTGTGTGTGTGAGTGAGAGAGAGAGAGAGAGAGAGAGAGAGGACAAAAGAGAGAAAACTTTGCATCCAGTTACAGGTGGTGGCATCTCAATAGGCCCAAAGAGGAAAGAACTGCCTTTGAATGCCACATGAAAGGACAGGGAGGGATGGGATATCTGGGGATACCTTCATTTCTCTGACGGCAGCCGTGCATACAAATGGGAAGCTATGTAAGGAATCTCCTCTTCCTCGCTCGCTCTCTCTCTCTCATGCCTTTGTGTCGTCTCTCTGTCTCAATGAAGCGAGGAGGGCTCTTCTTCTGTGGTTTGATGCGCTCACTCTCCCATGCCACTGGGGTGTTAGGAGTCTTGTAGGACAAGAGTGATGACACCAAGAGGGGCGCCGCTCTGTGTGTGTGTGTGTGTGTGTGTGTGTGTGTGTGTGTGTGTGTGTTTAGAGTGAGAGGGGTGTACCATGTCCAACCTATTCATCATTTGTCAATGCCATCGGCTGATCAATTAGGGGAGAACAAGAGAGCCACTGACTGAATGCTCCGGGGCCACACAAACACACACACACACACACACACACACACACACACACACACACACACACACACACACACACGCATGCATGTGTGGTAAACACATGTGATCTCAGTGTTGATATTTTTCAGAGCCAATCCCATTATAGTATGAAGTATTATTAAGTATTGATCTTAGATCAGCTGACTGACAGCTCACTGTTTGTTGTTTTTACATTATTTTGACAGTATTTAATATCGTCACCAAATTTCCAAAAATATGTATCTTATTATGAATTAAATGTACCTTTACTGTTACTCCATCAGCTGAAAGGTCGGACTGGGCACAAAATTTGGCCCTGGCAGTTTCCTGCTCTCCAGAAACAGACCTGTAGACTGGATTTAAAAGATGATTTACAGCACAGATACACTGAGGCCCTGTCCACACTTTAACAGGTATCTTTGTAAACTGGTATTTCGCTCTACATCGGAGCCTCTTGTCCACATGCAAACAGAGTTTTAGGTTCCTAAAATGGATTTTTAAAACTCGCTCTGAGGTGAAGATTCACCAAAACTGCGGTTACTGACTTTATCCGTGTGGACATGTAAAACGGAGCATTTAAGAAAGGATGACAAAGTCTTCTCAAATGGTGCATGTCTGTTTATGTGGCACAAAGTCTTAAAGTAGCAGTGGCGGAGTACGGTTTTTGCTAATAGTTTGTTAGCACTGCTTAGTCTGATGCACGGATGCTAACTTGCTTTGTTTGAAGGCCACTTCTGCAAAATGTCAGGAGGCCCGGGGCCAATCACAGCAGCCCCAGACAGTTTCTAGCCTTTAAGGACGTTTCTAGGATTTTAGGAGAATTATAGGATGTTGGGACCCTTTCAATGATATTTGGACATTTCTAGGATTTTGGGACATTTCTAGGATTTCAGGACATTTCTGGGACTTTCTGACCTTTCTAGGATTTTGGGACATTTCTAGGATTTCAAAATATTTCTAGCATATTTCTAGAATTTTTTCTAGGATTTGAGGACATTTCTTGGATTTTAGAATACTGATATTTATAGAAATTTTGCACATTGGTGACGTTACAGTGCTTTACGTTACGTCCTGATCTAAATCAGTGTAGCACTTGTTGTCAGAGCTTACATTTTGTAGTTACCCAGATTACTTCACCTAGAAAACAGACCATGCCAAGTGTGTTTGTGTGTGTGTGTCCACAGTATAGAAGATTCATTATCAAAGCCCCTTCAGCTCCAAACACACACATCCATCTGCTGCAGCGCTCCACGCCCGCCTGTGGTTTGGCATCGGTCCCGGCCTTCCAACTTCCTCACAGTGGGATCAACGGCAGGTGGAAGCGCTTTGAACTTTGCTGCAGGTGGAAACATCTTTGAACCTTCACACAGGCTACGATATGTTCACACACACGTCAGAAAACCACTTTTTGAAAGAACACTGAAGACTACCTCAACCCCACCCCCACCCCCTCTACACACACACACACACACACACACACACACACACACACACACAATGAAAATAATACCATCCTGGCCTGGCAGTAACTCCAGACAACAGTCATTTGCTACATTCATTCATATATTCCCTCCCTGACATGAACTCATGTGCTGGCACTGTAGGAGAGGTGGGTTGATTTTAACATCACCTGCTCTGATCAGTGATTTTAATCCTGTTTGAAATGTACGTTTTTCACCCCCACCTCATTAATAGGCTGTATTTCTGTCAGTCGTCTAAATTCTGTTTGGAGCGACTCCCTTGTGTTAAATAGTGGATCTTTGTGGGGCCGTTTACACAGCAATGGTTCTTGCATAAAATGTTAAAATTTTGTTGCGGTGTGGCTTTTTTTTCACACAACAACATTTAATCGATCTGATCTGCTCTGACTGGATATACTGATCAATTATCCACCGCAAGATGCAAAATTTCAAAAATTATGAGGGAAAATAATAAAGAGCTCTGTCTGTATTCACAGTCCTACAAAAACCTCCAAATTTAGAGAGAGGATGGAGGAGGAGAGAGGACAGAATGGTACACAGGTACACGCAGGTGAGGGGGACAAAGGAAAGTCAGCAACACTCCTCACAGACCACAGACCCTATTTCAGTCATTTAAACAAAACTCATTCAAAAAAACTCTGAGACGAACCAGGAGTGCTAAAATGCAAACTCATCTCTGAGTTTTAGGACTCATATCTGGAGCTCTCTGTTGCCCCAGTAATTAATTGCAAAATGAAAAGACTTCTGTCACTACTTTTCACTGTCTTTCCAAAAGTCCATGGACTTTTGGAAAGACAGTGAAAAGTAGTGTGCTGGGTGATTTAAGTCATTAGTAATATATCGTTTTTTCTAAGAAGCATCCCAAATGCAGGTAAATAGTTGAAGCCCGCCCCCACCTGGGTCTTGTTATGTCAGCGTGCTCCGTCTGCTGTCAGTCTGCAAGAATCCCACCCAGAGAAACGTAATTAAACACGGAGACGGTGAGATGCACTCAGCAGGCAGAAACAGCAGCTCCAGTGGAAACACACTGACTCAACTGTAAACTGTGTGTGGCCTGAGGAGCAGCAGCACTTTGAGGAGCTCGAGGTGGCATAAAAAAATAACGATGTCAATCCCAAAATAACTTTTCCTCCATTGAAATACGAGACGTAGTCGATAGAATGTCGATAGAACGCATTCCAGCCATGTTTTGACAGACAACACGAACAGCCAATGATAGTGTTTGACAGCCACAGCGTTGAAACAGACACATCTGCAGAGGTGAAAGTGACTTCTTTAGACTTCTACAGACGACTTTGTGTTAGTTTCAGCTTTAATCAGACTTTGGATGAATTATTTAGAAACACCAGGACGCATCGCTCCGTGTCTCATCCAGCCGCTCGCGCTGAGCTCGCATTATTATTACCAGGGGCAGATATAATGTTTTGGGGGCCCGGGGCCACAAGCACATGAGCTTATTTTCAGCCTTTCTCTAACTGTGAATGTTGGCAGGCTGTTGGCAGCTATAGGAGAAGTAGGCCGACTCAAAAAGTTTTAATTCTTGTGTAAAATGATTTACAGCACAGAAGCTTGATAGAAGTTGAAGTCAAATTTGTGTGATTGTAATTGATGTGTAATTTCAAATGAAATCTTATATTTTGAGCATGAATGTATTATTTTGAGGTGTATAAATCCACAGCATATGTGTGTGAAACACAGTGTGCTGTATAGAGTTACAGGGATTAAACAAAGCTTCAGTGCAGATAATTTGCATCCATTTTTATCAGCATTTTGGGAGCAAACTTTTGAAACCAGGTTCAAGAGTGTAATCTCTTGAAAGCGCCATTACAATTGTCATTGTCATTACAAAGTTACACCACCAACTACTGGCCTGGCATGCATACTTCAGGATTTTCGGTTGTTTTTGTGGATCCATGTGCACAAGGATCATTTTCACAATGTTGCACAGATTTTTTTTTAAACCGCAAAGAAAAGACTTTTCGCCTTTGGTAGAGCCGAGGTTTTATTGATGAAGATGGAGCTGAATGTAGGAATGTGTGTGCAGTGTTGTCTGGAACTGTAATCTGAGGAAAATAGGAAATGTGCTTGTATTTTAGCAGATGAGGTCCAGGGGTACATGGACGCGCTGTGGTCACTGCGTCTCCAGTCTCAGAGTTAGTGTGTCGTAGGAAAAAAACCTTTGAATGTATATTTTGAATGCAGGACTTTTACCACTAACAAAGATATAAGCTCTTGGTTCACCGCTGTATAGAACATGATGAAAACATGGCGATGCCCTGGAGGCAGGTTTGAACTCAAACTGTAACACAGCAGAGACGGAGGGCTGCGATTGGCCGACACCTGATGTTTAGTAACAAGGCAGAGCGATGTACAGTCCAGGCGCAGTCATAACTGAGCAAAGAAATGAGAGCATCAATGACGAGAGACAGTGGAGACATAAAGGGACAGAGAGAGGGGTTGTCTGTCTCTCCCACAGATGAAAGACAGTCAGCGAGGAGGAGGAGGAGAAGTCTTTTCTTTTGCCGATGAAAACAAGAATCAGCAGGGCTAAAGGTAAAGAGGGCTTTCGTATGGCGGCGGGGTACGTTCAAAAGACACACCTGTTGTTTGGCCTGTCGCCGTCTATCCGTCCGTCCCTGTCTGTCTTTCTTGTCAATCTGTCTCACCACACGCAGACGCAACAAGCAGAAACTTCAAACGAGACACCACACCCACTAAAACACACACACACACAAACCCACACAACCACACACACACACACACAGAGTAACTGAGCAGAGAAATCAGCCGGAGCAGCCTGTGAGGGATTCTGGAACAACAAACAGTGACACTAAAGGAATAATCTGTCTAATATTCCAACATCTAACTTCTGACTATCAAATATCATAGACTGTATAAAATAATGTACGTCGCTGACTTGATGTCACTCATTGGTTTATGGACTTTTTTTCAGTTTGATATTTTGTATGTTGACATTTTGGATTTTTGTTGCCAGAAGTGTTCAAATTTGAATGAGAGTGCAGATGACCCTAAAACTCGGCAGATTACCGAGACAGAGTTGCACAAAAGTTAAGCAATATTTTCAAAATGTGGATAAAACACGCGTTTCCACTGAGTGAAGTTCTGCGACTTCTTATCCGGTGATAACATCCCAGTAACCATGGCGATGGGTGTTCACAACATTAGCAGCTTTATTTCTATTGCAGCCACCGCACTAGCCGTCATTATTTCCAATCCAAGGCCATGTAGGCGTGTTATGGAGCCATGATGGAAAGGCGAGCCCCTTATACGTGGGAGCAACCATGTATGAGGGATTTCTGGGAGCTGAGATTTCACAA